>NW_025920106.1:576851-737296 GCF_902686445.1 Sciurus carolinensis | reverse complement strand
ATGCCACAAAGTAACTCTTAGTAAATATAAAAAATGGAGATAATACCCTACAGTCTATGAGATCATAATGGACTGAAATTAGAAATCAATGGTAAGATAAAAAATAGAAGCTACTCTAATATATGGAGACAAATACACTATTGAATGACAAATGGATAGTAGAAGAAATCAAGGATGACATAAAAAATTATCTAGAGTAAGTGAAAATTTGGATCCAACAAACCAAAATCTATGGGACACACTGAATGCAGTACTAAGAGGAAAGTTCACTGAATTGAGCTCATTTATTAAAAGAATAAAAAAGTCACCAAAAAATGGACTAACATTATATCTCAAAGTCCTAGAAAGAGAAGAACAAATCAACACCAAAAACAGGAGAAGATAGGAAATAATTAAAATCAGAACTGAAATCAATGAAATTGGAAAGAAAGAAATGAAAAAAAATTGACAAAAAAAGTTGGTCCTTTGAAAAATCAATAAAATTGATAAATCCCTAGACACAATAATGAAGAGAAACAGAGAAAACCTGAATTAACAAAATACAAGATGAAAAAGGAAATATCACAACACACCCAACTGAAATACAGAATAATTAGAAAACATATTGAAAATTTATACTCCAAAAAAAGAAACTTCTGCAGACATTGACAAATTTCTACAGACATATGACCTCTCTGATCTGAATCAGGAGATCATACATGATCTAAACAGAATAATTTTAAATAATAAAATAGGAAACACCATCAAAAGCTTACCAAATAAGAAAAGTCCAGAACCAGACGGATTCTTAGCTGAGTTTTACAAGGTCTTCACAGAAGAATTAATACCAATACTCCTCAAATTATTCCATTAAATAGAAGGAGAGAACATTTCCAAACTCATTCTATGAGATGAATATCACCTTGATAGCAAAATCAGACAAAGACACATTAAGGAGAGAAAACTTCATAGCAAAATCAGACGAAGACACATTAAGGAGAGAAAACTTCAGACCAATATCAATGATAAAAACAGATGCAAATTCTCAATAAAATTCTGGAAAATTTCTACCAAAAATATTAAAAAGAGAGTGCACCACTATCAAGTGTGGTTCATCCCAGGGATGCAGAATTTGTTCAACATATGAAAAAAAAATAAATGTAATTTATCATATCAATGGACTTTAAAACAAGAATCATTATCAAAATAGATGCAGAAAAAGCATTAGACAAAATACAGGACTCTATCATGCTTAAAAAACTAGAAAAAATTAGGTATAGTAGGAACATACCTCAACATCATAAAAGCCACATATGTTAAACCCAAGGCCAACAAAATCCTAAATGGAGAAAAATTGGAAAGAATTTCCTCTAAAATCTGGAACAAAACAAGGATGCTCTTTCATCACTTTTATGCAACAATAACCTTGAAACTCTAGCCAGAGCAATTAGAAAAGAGAAAGAAAATAAAGGTATACAAATAGTTAAAGAAGAACTCAAACTATCACTATATGGAGTCTCCTTTCATGGGATAAGACAAGATGGCAGACTAGAGGATGACTGCATGTCCTGTCGCTCCAGAACCCAGGATTCAAGAAGGGAGGCATTGAGAGACTCAGAATAACATAGAGCCAAGGGGTGAGACTCCCCAACTGGGAGAAGTTTGGCCCGGGTGGCAGACCCGGACAGGGGCAGATTCTCAGAGCACGGCAGGGCAGCTAGAGTCTTCCCCAGGCAACTCTGCTTCCTCTGGCGGTGGGTTCATTTCGCGGCCAGAATCTCAGAGCGGGCCACCCAGTGAGAGCATTTCTGCAGAGAGCTAGCTCCAAGTCCCGGAGCCAGCAGCAAGCTCTGGCCCACAGGCAAACCTCTGGGACCAGGGCAGGGTAGCTAGAGACTTTTCCAAGCAGCCCTGCTCGCTCAGGCAGCAGGCTATTTCCATGGCCATCTTCTCAGAGCAGGTCGCCCACTGAGAGCCTTTGTGCACAGAGCCAGCTCCAAGCCCTGGAACCAGTAGCAGGCTAGGGGCAACTTTCTATGGAAGCACTACATTATCAAGTTCCTCCAACACTTCAGGCTACTGAAGGCTGAGAGGTGACGTACTGGATATCTACAGGGACACTATAAGCCAATAGAGGAAATCTGCAATATCTCAGAGTCCAACTGATATCTGACTAATATGAGAAAACAAGGGATGAAAATGTCCCAAACAAACCTAGATACTATATCAATAAAACCCAATGACAGCACAGCAGAAATGTCAGAAAGGCAGTTCAGAATGCACATAATTAAAACAATCAGGGAAGCAAATGAGGAGATGAAAGAGCAAATGCAGGCATTGAAGGAGGAGATGAAAGAGCAAATGCAGGCATTAAATGATCGCACCAATCAACAGTTAAAAGAGCAAATATGGGAAGCAAGAGATTATTTCAATAAAGAGTTAGAGATACTGAAAAAAAAAACAGAAATCCTTGAAATGAAGGAAACAATAAACCAAGTTAAAAACTCCATAGAAAGCATAACCAATAGGATAGAACACCTGGAAGACATAACCTCAGACATTGAAGACAAAATATTTAACCTTGAAAACAAAGTTGAACAAACAGAGAAGATGGTACAAAATCATGAACAGAATCTACAAGAATTATGGGATATCATGAAAAGGCCAAACTTAAGAATTATTGGGATTGAGGAAGGCTTAGAGAAACAAACCAAAGGAATGAACAATCTATTCAAGGAAATAATATCAGAAAATTTCCCAAATCTGAAGAATGAAATGGAAATCCAAGTACAAGAGGCCTATAGGACTCCAAATATACAAAATTAAACAGACCCACACCAAGGCACATTATAATGAAAATACGTAACATCCCAAATAAAGACAGAATTTTAAAGGCCATGAGAGAAAAGAATCAAATTACATTCAGAAGGAAACCAATAAAAATATCAGCAGATTTTTCAATCCAGACCCTAAAAGCAAGAAGGGCCTGGAACAACATTTACAAAGCCCTGAAAGAAAATGGATGCCAACCAAGAATCTTATACCCAGCAAAACTTACTTTCAGATTTGATGACAAAATAAGATTCTTCCATGATTAACAAAAGCTAAAGGATTTTACAAAAAGACAGTTGGCATTACACAACATTCTCAGCAAAATATTCCATGAGGAAGAGATGAAAAACAATGATTCAATTCAGCAACGAGAGGAACTACACTAAAAGAATAGTCAAATAAAGGAGAAACCATATCATGTCAAAAAAGAGAAATGAGTCAAATGACTGGGAATACAAATCATATCATAATAATAACCCTGAATGTTAATGGCCTGAACTCATCAATCAAAAGACATGGAATGGCAGATGGGATTAAAAAGAAAAACCCAAGTATATGCTGCATGCAAGAGACTCATCTCATAGAAAGAGATACCCATAGAATAAAGGTGAAAGGATGGGAAAAAACATACCATGCACACGGAAACAGGAAAAAGCTGGAGGATCTATCCTCATTTCAGATAATGTGGACTTCAAGCCAAAACTAGTCAGAAGGGATATAGAAGAACATTACATACTGCTTAAGGGTATACTTGCAAAAATCAGCAAGACATAACAATCATAAATATCTATGCCCCAAACATTGGCTCATCCATGTACATCAAACAAATCTTTCTCAATTCCAGAAATCAAATAGACCACAACACAATAATACTAGGCCATTTTAATACATATCTCTCACCACTGGTTAGATCTTCCAAACAAAAATTGAATAAAGAAACCATAGATCTCAATAACACAATCAAAATTTAGACTTAAGAAACATATATAGAATATACCATCCAACAAAGAATGAATACACTTTCTTCTCAGCAGCACATGGATCCTTCTCTAAAATAGACCATATTTTATGCCACAAAGCTACTGGTAGCCAATACAAGAACAGAAATACTCCCTTGTATTATATCAGATCATAATGGATTGAAATTAGAAATAAATGACAGAATAAAAAACAGAAACTTCTCCAATATCTAGAGAATAAATAACACAAAATTATATGATGAATGGAAAACAGAAGACATCAGGAGGGAAATAAAATATTGTTAGAAGTAAAAGAGAACAAAGACACCTCATATCAAAATCTCTGGGACACTATGAGAGCAGTACTTAGAGAAATATTTATTTCATGGGGCGCATTCAACAAAAGAAGTAGAAATCAACAAACACATGACTTAACACTACAGCTCAAAGCCTTAGGAAAGGAAGAGCAGACCAACACCAAAAGTAGTAGAACACAGGAAATAGTTAAAATCAGAGCCCAAATCACTGAAATTGAAACAAAAGCAAAAATTGGACGAATTAAAAAAATAAATAGTTACTTCTTTGAAAAAATAAACAAAATTGATAAACGCTTAACCACACTAGCAAAGAGAAAGAGGGAGAAAGCTCAAGTTACTAAACTTCGGAATGAACAAGGAAATGTCACAACAGACACGAGTGAAATAGAAAACATAATTAGAAGCTATTTTGAAAATCTATATTCCAACAAAACAGAAAACCTCGAAGACATCAACACGTTTCTAGAAACATGAATTACCTCAACTGAATGAGGAGGATATACACAACTTAAATAAATCAATTTCAAGCAATAAAATAGAGGAGGTCACCAAAAGCCTACCAACACAGAAAAGTCCGGGACCTGATGGGTTCTCAGCCGAGTTCTACAAAATCTTTAAAGAAGAGCTCATTCCAATACTCCTCAAAGTATTCCATGAAATGGAAGAGGAGGAAACCCTCCTAAACTCATTCTATGAAGCCAATATCACCCTGATACCTAAAAAAACAGAGACACATCAAGAAAAGAAAATTTCAGACCAATACCCTTAATGAACATTGACGCAAAAATTCTCAACAAAATCTTAGCAAATCTCATACAAAAATATATTAAAAAGATACAGCACCACGGTCAAGTTGGTTTTATCCCAGGGATGCAAGGTTGGTTCAACATCCAGAAATCAGTAAATGCCATTCACCATATCAACAGACTTAAAGTTATGAAACACATGACTATTTTGATAGATGCAGAAAAAGCATTCGATAAAATACAGCATCCCTTCATGCTCAAAACACTAGAAAAAATTGGGAGAGTGGGAACATTCCTTAACATTGTAAAGGCCATCTACGCTAAGCCCATGGCCAATATCATTCTAAATGGTGAAAAACTGAAAGCATTCTCCCTAAAAATGGGAACAAGGCAGGGATGCCCTCTTTCACCGCTTCTATTCAACCTCGTCCTTGAAACTCTAGCCAGAGCAATTAGACAAAACAAAGAAATTAATTGGATATGAATAGGAAAAGAGGAACTCAAACTATCCCTGTTCACTGATGACATGATTATATACTTAGATGAACCAGGAAATGCCACCAGAAAACTTTTAGAACTCATAGGTGAATTCAGTAAAGTACCAGGTTAGAAGATAAATGCTCATAAATCCAATGCATTTTTATACATAAGTGATGAATCTTCAGACAGAGAAGTTAGAAAATCTACCCCATTCACAATAGCATCAAAAAAAAATAAAATACTTGGGAATCAATCTCACAAAAGAGGTGAAAGACCTCTAAAATCAGAATTACAGAACACTAAAGAGAGAAATTGAAGAAAAACTTAGAAGATGGAAATATTTCCCATGTTCTTGAATATTAATTAATTAATATTGTCAAAATGGCCATACTACCAAAAGTGCTATACAGATTCAATGCAATTCCAATTAAAATCCCAATGATGTACCTTACAGAAAGAGAGCAAGCGATTATGAAATTCATCTGGAAGAATAAGAAACCCAGAATAGCTAAAGCAATCCTCAGTAGAAAGAGCGAAGCAAGGGGTATCACAATACCAGATCTTCAACTCTACTACATAGCAATAGTAACAAAAATGGCATGGTATTGGTACCAAAATAGACAGGTAGGTCAATGGTACAGAATAGAGGACTCGGACACAAACCCAAATAAATACAATTTTCTCATACTAGACAAAGGGGCCACAAATATGCAATGGAGAAAAGATAGCCTCTTCAACAAATGGTGCTGGGAAAACTGGAAAACCATATGCAACAGAATGAAATTAAACCCCTATCTCTCACCCTGCAAAAAATCAACCCTCCATGGAACAAGGACCTCAGAATCAGACCAGAGACACTGCATCTTATAGAAGAAAAAGTAGGTCCAAATCTTCAACGTGTTGGCTTAGGATCAGACTTCCTTAACAGGACTCCCATAGCACAAGAAATAAAAGCAAGAATCAACAAGTGGGATAGATTCAAATTTAAAAGCTTTCTCTCAGCAAAGAAAACTATCAGTAATGTGAACAGAGAGCCTACAGAATGGGAGAATATCTTTGCCACTCATACTTCAGATAGAGCGCTAATTTCCAGAATATATAAAGAACACAAAAAACTCTACATCAAGAATTCAAATAATCCAATCAACAAATGGGCTAAGGAAATGGACACTTCACAGAAGATGTACAAGCAAACAACAGATATATGAAAAAATGTTCAACATCTCTAGTAATAAGAGAAATGCAAATCAAAACCACCCTAAGATTCCATATCACCCCAATTTTAGTGGTGATTATCAAAAATACAAGTGTTAGTAGGTGTTGTTGAGGATGTGGGGGAAAATATATACTCATACATTGTTGATGGGGTTGCAAATTAGTGCAGCCACTGTGAAAGCAGTATGGAGATTCCTCAGAAAACTTGAAATGAAAACACCATTTGACCCAGCTATCGCACTCCTTGGCCTATACCCAAACGACTTGAAAATCAGCATACTACAGAGATACAGTCACATCAATGTTCATTGCTGCTCAATTCACCATAACCAGATTATGGAACCAACCTATATGTCCTTCAGTTGATGAATGGATAAAGAAACTGTGGTATATATATACAATGGAATATTACTCCACTGTAAAGAATGATAAAATTATGGCATTTGCAGGCAAATGGATGAAATTGGAGAATATCATCCTAAGTGAGATAATCCAGTCTCAAAAAACTAAAGGACAAATAATCTTGCTGATAAGTGGATGATGACATATAATGGGGGTGGGAGGGGTTAGTGTTCGGGTTAGCGTTAGGTTTAGGGTTAGCATTATGGAGAGTTGCAAGAATGGAGGAAGGAAGGACAGTTTAGAGGGAAAATAGTGGTGGGAAAGGTTGTGGGGAAGGGGAAAAATAACAGAATGAATCAAACAACATTACCCTGTGTAAATTTATGATTACACAAATGGTATGCCTTGACTTCATGTACAGAGAATCAACATGTATCCCATTTGTTTTCAATAAAAAACTAAAAAAGGAGCAATTTTACCCCATTTTAGTATGATATATCAAAGTGCATAAATGCATTCTTCTGTCATGTATAACTAATTAGAACAAATAAAAACATTTTAAAATATGTTCAAAGTCATTAATCATCAGGGAAATGCAAATCATGACCACAATGTTAAACTACCTCACCCCAGTGAGAACGGTTATTACAAAAAGAGAAAATTTAACAAATGCTAGCAAGGATGTGGTGATAGAGGAATTCTGATATACTCCTGATGGCAGTAAATTGGTCCACATATAATGGAATACAGGATGGCGTTTCCTCAAAACACAAACACTAGAACTGCTGTACAATTTAGCAATCCCATCAAATTAAGGGACATCAACATGTCATAGAGATATCCCTACTCCTGTGTTTATTGCAGCACCATTAACAGTACCCAAATCTGGAACTAACCTAAATGTCCATTAGTAGATGAGAAAAGAAAACGTGGTGTGTGTACACAATGGGATACTATTCATTCATAAGACAACATGAGTATCAGTCTTTTCCAGGCTAGAGATATGTTGTAAGGTACTGTCCTGTGTGGGTGCATGGCAGCAGTAAGTCACAACTCCCCAGTTCCCCAGGGTACTCCCCAGTTCCCCAGGGTAAATACCTGATACTCTACAGTGTTCTATGTTGTCAGTGTTGTTTAGACACAGGTATTCAATAAATTACATAAAGCATTCAACAGTTTTTTATAAAATATTATTATGTTAGCTTATTTTGCCTGAGTTGACTATTGCTAGTGTTGTGAGCACATTTAATGTAGGGTGAGCTAAGCTGTGATGATTGGTTTGTTAGGTCTGTTAAATACATTTTTTACTTACATGATATTTTCAATTTGTGATGGGTTTATAAGAATGCAATCACTTTGTAAGTCCAGGAGTGTCTGTACTGTGAAAATTGCTATACTAACCAAGAATGCAGAATTACCTTGAAAATGAGGAAAGTAAATTGCTATATGTTCTCTAGTAATTCAGTGCCTTTGTTGTATTTTTGAACCACTTTCTTGTATTTTTTTCCTTACACATTATGTGAACTACACAACCTCTTCCAGCCATTTCTGCTGAGGAGAGTAAAAGCTGAGGTAGCCACAAAACTTCCCAAGGAGACAGAAGTAGTGATATATCATGTCATGTCAGCTTTGCAGAAAATATACTACAAGGCAATTTTGATGAAAGACCAAGGTAATCAGAGGGCAGTTCATTCATTTAGAAACTAAATGAGGATGTGATTTGGGGGCAGGGAAATATTTTATAATTACACTCACTTTGTATAGCAAGAATATAGGGTAGAATTTTGTATTCTGAATGATACTCAGGTCAACTGCAATAAGACAATGGCAGTGTTAAGTGTATCAGACTTAGTTGTTGCATGATGGAATTTTCCTTTTTCCTTTTGCCCAGCTTTTCTTATTCCTTACAAGGAAGCAAACACTTTTAAATATTCATTCATGCCTTTTGTCCTCCATTTGCTTCCCCCCCTTAAATCCACAATAGAAGTTAAAGAAGAAAATTTCAGAAATTTCCAGTCATTATAACAAACCACCACCAAGTTCAATTTATACTTTCTTCTCAAAACAAAGTGATGTATAGGAAAGTTCCATGTGGATATGCTATTAATTCTTAGTGCAAATGAGTCATTGAGAGTTAGTATAAATTTGAGGAATGTCCAATAAAATTAGTAAGGTTATTTATAAAGAGTTGGGTTTGTTTTTTTGTGTTTGATTTGTTAGTCCATTTTTATTTCTCTCTTCAAAATTACAGATGCATTTGAAAATGAAATGGCAAAGAAAGGTAAACTTCAGAATATCTTATTCCAGCTTCAAAAGTGTGTGGATCACCCATATTTGTTTGATGGTGAGGCAGTGTCCTTTGTCCCCACATTGTTTTTCTTTAGTACTTCTGGGTCCAAAATCATAGAAGAATTCTTCAAAAAAAAAAAAAAACCTACCTGTATTTACTGTATGTATTTTGCTTATTCTCATTTTCTCTATATTATCTAATGTTATTCAGATTTCTGCAGATGTTCCTGTAATATCCCTTATGGCTATGTTTTTCTTTTTCTCTCTTAATCCAAGATCCATAGATTCTGTATGGCATTTGCCATGTCTCTATTTTTCTGAAATCCAGAAATGTTTTTAATCTTTAGGGGGGGGTGGGGAGGGGACCTTTTTGTCTTTCATGATGTTGACAGTTATGGAGAATAAAACTGGTAGTTTTACAGAATGTGTCATAATCTGGATTTGTCTGAGCATTTCTTCATGATTAGATTTTCTGTAGTTTTGAACCTACTCAGCCATTATGCCAAGTTCACCAGTGATCTCTGTGATGCCCAGTGATTGTCAATTCACATTTCAGTTGAACTCTCAGAAACCCTTGACACAGTAGATCACTTTTTCCTTGAAATGCTCTTCACTCAGCTTCTGAAGTAGCACTTTCACTTGCTTTTTCTCCTACCCACATGCTTCTTAGAATCATTTGCTGCTTCCCCTTCATCTTACTGACTTCTCTATGTTTCTAAGCACTGCTTTGGTGCTTGCCTACAAAACTTATGTGTTGTGTTTTCATTTTCATTCAAATAATGTTTTTTTTCTTTTTTACACACTTTGATAGGCAATCTCTGGCCATGGAGGCTCCAGTATAGAAAGCATGCACAAGGTTTGCAGTACTTGTGTTAAAGACATTTTGCCAAGTAGCACTGTGAACTATTTAAAAGTTTAACAGGCTCTTAATCAGATGCACATTAGAATACTTTTTTAAGGAAGAAGAAGCAATAGGAATGTAGAGTTTGAAGGAAAACTTCAAAAATATTCTTAGTTTTTTAAGTTTTTAAAATTTGTTCTTATTAGTTGGACATGATAGTAGAATGCATTCATACATTTTTTATAGATCATACATAAATAAAGTTTAATTTCTCATTTTTCTGATTATACATGTAGGATCACATCAGTCATGCAGTCATATATGTACATGAGGTAAAAATGTCTGTTTCACTCAACTGTCCTTCTTACCCCCATACCCCTTCCCTTCCATTCACTCCTTCTACCTAATATAAAGTAACTCTATTCTTCCTCTACCCCACCTTATTGTGAATAAACATCTGCATATCAAAGAAAAAATTTGGCCTTTAATTTTGGGTGTTTGGCTTATTTCACTTAGCATGATATTCTCTAACTCCATCGATTTACCAGCAAATACCAAAACTTCATTCTTTTTTAAAATCTGAGTAGTATTCCATCATTTATACATACCACATTTTCTTTATCCATTCATCTGTTGAAGGGCATCTAAATTGGTTTCATAGTTTAGCTACTGTGAATTGAGCTGCTGTAAACATTAATGTGGCTGCATCACTGTAGTATGCTTATTTTAAGTCCTTTAGGTATAAATCAATGAGTGGTATAGCTGGGTCAAATGGTGGTTCCTTTCCAAGTTTTCTGAGGAATAACTATACTGCTTTCCATAATGGTTGCACCAATTTGCATTCCCAGCAGCAAGGTATGAGTGTACCTTTTTCCCCATATCCTTGTCAACATTTATTGTTGCTTTTATTCTTGATAATTACCATTCTAATTGGAGTGAGAAGAAATCTTAGAGTGGTATTGATTTGCATTTCTCTAACTTCCAGCAATGTTGAACATTTTTTCATGTATTTTTTGATTGATTGTATAACTTCTGTGAAATGTCTGTTAGCCCATTTATTGATTGGGTTATTTGATTTTGGTGTTAAGTTTTTTGAGTTCTTTATATATCCTAGAGATTAATGCTTTATCTGAGGTACATGTGGTAAAGATTTTCACCTACTCTGTAGGCTCTCTCTTCACATTATTGGTTGTTTCTTTTGCTGAGAAGAAGCTTTTTAGTTTGAATCCATTTCATTCATTGATTCTTGATTGAACATATTGCACTTTAGGGGTCTTGTTAAGGAAATCAGATTCTAGACCAACATGGTACAGATTTGGGCCTAGTTTTTCTTCTATTATGCCTGAGTCTTTGATCCATTTTGAGTGGAGTTTCAAGCAGGGTGAGAGATAAAGGTGTAATTTCATTTTGTTACATATTCTTTCCATTTTTTCCAGCACCATTTGTTAAATAGACCATCTATTCTCCAGTGAATATTTTTGGCACACTTGTCTAGTATGAGATACCTGTTTCTAGGTGGACTTGTCTCCATGTCTTCTATTCTGTACTATTGGTCTATGTGTCTGTTTTGACACCAAATCATGCTGTTTTTATTACTATACCTCTGTAGTATAGTTTAAGTTCTGGTAATGTGATGTCTCTTTCTTCACTATTCTTGCTAAGGATTGCTTTGGCTGTTCTGGAACTCTAATTTTTCCAAATGAATTTTATGATTGTTTTTTCTGGTTCTATGAAGAATGTTATTAGGATTTTAATAGAAATTGCATTAAATTTGTATAACACTTTTGGTAATATGGCCATTTGGATGATATTAATTCTGCCTTTCCAAGAGCATGGGAGGTATTTCCATCCACTAATGTGATCATCAATTTCTTTCTTTAGTGTTCTGTAGTTTTCATTGTAGAGTTCTTTCACCTCTTTTATTAAATTGATGCCTATTTTTTTTTATTTTGAGGCTACTGTGAATGGGAAAAACTACTGTCTTTTAGAGGTGAGGGGAATAATTTTCTTTATTTCTCTTTTAGTGAATTCATTACTAATATATAGGAAGGTATTCAATTTATGGGTATTGATTTTATATCCTGCTATTTTGCTGAATTTATTTATTAGTTCTAGAATTATTCTGGTGGGAATGTTTAGATCTTCTAAATAAAGAATCATGTTATTGGCAAATAGTGATAGTTTTTCATTGTAAACAAATGGGATACATATTGATTCTCTGTTTGTACATAATGTCAAGGCATAACATTAGTGTAATCATAAATTTATATACGGTAAAGTTGTTTGATTCATTCTGTTATTTTTTCCATCCACCCATCCCTCCCACCCCTCTTTTCCTTCTATGCAGTCTTTCCTTCCTCCATTATTGACCCCTCCCTAACCCTAACCCTAAACCTAACCATATCACTAACGCTAACTCCTCCCATACCGCATTACATGTCATCATCTGCTTATCAGCGAGATCATTCATCCTCCAGGTTTTGAGATTGGCTTATCTAACATAGCATGATACTCTCCAATTTAATCCATTTGCCTGCAAATGTCATAATTTTATCATTCTTTACAGTGGAATAATATTCTATTGTATATATTTACCACAGTTTCTTATCCATTCATCAATTGAAGGACATATAGGTTGGTTCCATAATCTGGTTATGGTGAATTGAGCAGCAATGAACATTGATGTGGCTGTATCTCTGTAGTATGCTGATTTTAAGTCGTTTGGGTATAGGCCAAGGAGTGGGATAGCTGGGTCAAATGGTGTTTTCATTTCAAGTTTTCTGAGGAATCTCCATACTGCTTTCCACAGTGGCTGCACTAATTTGCAACCCCATCAACAATGTATGAGTATATATTTTCCCCCACATCCTCAACAACACCTACTAACACTTGTATTTTTGATAATCACCACTAAAATTGGGGTGATATGGAATCTTAGGGTGGTTTTGATTTGCATTTCTCTTATTACTAGAGATGTTGAACATTTTTTCATATATCTGTTGTTTGCTTGTACATCTTCTGTGAAGTGTCCATTTCCTTAGCCCATTTGTTGATTGGATTCTTTGAATTCTTGATGTAGAGTTTTTTGAGTTCTTTATATATTCTGGAAATTAGCGCTCTATCTGAAGTATGAGTGGCAAAGATATTCTCCATTCTGTAGGCTCTCTGTTCACATTACTGATAGTTTTCTTTGCTGAGAGAAAGCTTTTAAATTTGAATCTATCCCACTTGTTGATTCTTGCTTTTATTTCTTGTGCTATGGGAGTCCTGTTAAGGAAGTCTGATCCTAAGCCAACACGTTGAAGATTTGGACCTACTTTTTCTTCTATAAGATGCAGTGTCTCTGGTCTGATTCTGAGGTCCTTGTTCCATGGAGGGTTGATTTTTTGCAGGGTGAGAGATAGGGGTTTAATTTCATTCTGTTGCATATGGTTTTCCAGTTTTCCCAGCACCATTTGTTGAAGAGGCTATCTTTTCTCCATTGCATATTTGTGGCCCCTTTGTCTAGTATGAGAAAATTGTATTTATTTGGGTTTGTGTCCGAGTCCTCTATTCTGTACCATTGACCTACCTGTCTATTTTGGTACCAATACCATGCCATTTTTGTTACTATTGCTATGTAGTAGAGTTGAAGATCTGGTATTGTGATACCCCTTGCTTCGCTCTTTCTACTGAGGATTGCTTTAGCTATTCTGGGTTTCTTATTCTTCCAGATGAATTTCATAATTGCTTGCTCTCTTTCTGTAAGGTACATCATTGGGATTTTAATTGGAATTGCATTGAATCTGTATAGCACTTTTGGTAGTATGGCCATTTTGACAATATTAATTAATTAATATTCAAGAACATGGGAGATATTTCCATCTTCTAAGGTTTTCTTCAATTTCTCTCTTTAGTGTTCTGTAATTCTGATTTTAGAGGTCTTTCACCTCTTTTGTGAGATTGATTCCCAAGTATTTTATTTTTTTTTTGATGCTATTGTGAATGGGGTAGATTTTCTAACTTCTCTGTCTGAAGATTCATCACTTATGTATAAAAATGCATTGGATTTATGAGCATTTATCTTCTAACCTGCTACTTTACTGAATTCACCTATGAGTTCTAAAAGTTTTCTGGTGGCATTTCCTGGTTCATCTAAGTATATAATCATGTCATCAGTGAACAGGGATAGTTTGAGTTCCTCTTTTCCTATTCATATCCAATTAATTTCTTTGTTTTGTCTAATTGCTCTGGCTAGAGTTTCAAGGACGAGGTTGAATAGAAGCGGTGAAAGAGGGCATCCCTGCCTTGTTCCCATTTTTAGGGAGAATGCTTTCAGTTTTTCACCATTTAGAATGATATTGGCCATGGGCTTAGCGTAGATGGCCTTTACAATGTTAAGGAATGTTCCCACTCTCCCAATTTTTTCTAGTGTTTTGAGCATGAAGGGATGCTGTATTTTATCGAATGCTTTTTCTTCATCTATCAAAATAGTCATGTGTTTCATAACTTTAAGTCTGTTGATATGGTGAATGGCATTTACTGATTTCTGGATGTTGAACCAACCTTGCATCCCTGGGATAAAACCAACTTGACCGTGGTGCTGTATCTTTTTAATATATTTTTGTATGCGATTTGCTAAGATTTTGTTGAGAATTTTTGCGTCAATGTTCATTAAGCGTATTGGTCTGAAATTTTCTTTTCTTGATGTGTCTCTGTTTTTTTAGGTATCAGGGTGATATTGGCTTCATAGAATGAGTTTAGGAGGGTTTCCTCCTCTTCCATTTCATGGAATACTTTGAGGAGTATTGGAATGAGCTCTTCTTTAAAGATTTTGTAGAACTCGGCTGAGAACCCATCAGGTCCCGGACTTTTCTGTGTTGGTAGGCTTTTGGTGACCTCCTCTATTTTATTGCTTGAAATTGATTTATTTAAGTTGTGTATATCCTCCTCATTCAGTTGAGGTAATTCATGTTTCTAGAAACGTGTTGATGTCTTCGAGGTTTTCTGTTTTGTTGGAATATAGATTTTCAAAATAGCTTCTAATTATGTTTTCTATTTCACTCGTGTCTGTTGTGACATTTCCTTGTTCATTCCGAAGTTTAGTAACTTGAGCTTTCTCCCTCTTTCTCTTTGCTAGTGTGGTTAAGCGTTTATCAATTTTGTTTATTTTTTCAAAGAAGTAACTATTTATTTTTTTAATTCGTCCAATTTTTGCTTTTGTTTCAATTTCAGTGATTTGGGCTCTGATTTTAACTATTTCCTGTGTTCTACTACTTTTGGTGTTGGTCTGCTCTTCCTTTCCTAAGGCTTTGAGCTGTAGTGTTAAGTCATGTGTTTGTTGATTTCTACTTCTTTTGTTGAATGCGCCCCATGAAATAAATATTTCTCTAAGTACTGCTCTCATAGTGTCCCAGAGATTTTGATATGAGGTGTCTTTGTTCTCTTTTACTTCTAACAATATTTTATTTCCCTCCTGATGTCTTCTGTTTTCCATTCATCATATAATTTTGTGTTATTTATTCTCTAGATATTGGAGAAGTTTCTGTTTTTTATTCTGTCATTTATTTCTAATTTCAATCCATTATGATCTGATATAATACAAGGGAGTATTTCTGTTCTTGTATTGGCTACCAGTAGCTTTGTGGCATAAAATATGGTCTATTTTAGAGAAGGATCCATGTGCTGCTGAGAAGAAAGTGTATTCATTCTTTGTTGGATGGTATATTCTATATATGTTTCTTAAGTCTAAATTTTGATTGTGTTATTGAGATCTATGGTTTCTTTATTCAATTTTTGTTTGGAAGATCTAACCAGTGGTGAGAGATATGTATTAAAATGGCCTAGTATTATTGTGTTGTGGTCTATTTGATTTCTGGAATTGAGAAAGATTTGTTTGATGTACATGGATGAGCCAATGTTTGGGGCATAGATATTTATGATTGTTATGTCTTGCTGATTTTTGCAAGTATACCCTTAAGCAGTATGTAATGTTCTTCTATATCCCTTCTGACTAGTTTTGGCTTGAAGTCCACATTATCTGAAATGAGGATAGATCCTCCAGCTTTTTCCTGTTTCCGTGTGCATGGTATGTTTTTTCCCATCCTTTCACCTTTATTCTATGGGTATCTCTTTCAATGAGATGAGTCTCTTGCATGCAGCATATACTTGGGTTTTTCTTTTTAATCCCATCTGCCATTCCATGTCTTTTGATTGATGAGTTCAGGCCATTAACATTCAGGGTTATTATTATGATATGATTTGTATTCCCAGTCATTTGACTCATTTCTGATTTTTGACATGATATGGTTTCTCCTTTATTTGGCTATTCTTTTAGTGTAGTTCCTCCCGTTGCTGAATTGAATCATTGTTTTTCATCTCTTCCTCATGGAATATTTTGCTGAGAATGTTCTATAATGCCAACTTTCTTTTTGTAAAATCCTTTAGCTTTTGTTTATCATGGAAGGATCTTATTTTGTCATCAAATCTGAAAGTAAGTTTTGCTGGGTATAAGATTCTTGGTTGGCATCCATTTTCTTTCAGGGCTTTGTAAATGTTGTTCCAGGCCCTTCTTGCTTTTAGGGTCTGGATTGAAAAATCTGCTGATATTTTTATTGGTTTCCTTCTGAATGTAATTTGATTCTTTTCTCTCATGGCCTTTAAAATTCTGTCTTTATTTGGGATGTTAGGTATTTTCATTATAATGTGCCTTGGTGTGGGTCTGTTTAATTTTGTATATTTGGAGTCCTATAGGCCTCTTGTACTTGGATTTCCATTTCATTCTTCAGATTTGGGAAATTTTCTGATATTATTTCCTTGAATAGATTGTTCATTCCTTTGGTTTGTTTCTCTAAGCCTTCCTCAATCCCAATAATTCTTAAGTTTGGCCTTTTCATGATATCCCATAATTCTTGTAGATTCTGTTCATGATTTTGTACCATCTTCTCTGTTTGTTCAACTTTGTTTTCAAGGTTAAATATTTTGTCTTCAATGTCTGAGGTTATGTCTTCCAGGTGTTCTATCCTATTGGTTATGCTTTCTATGGAGTTTTTAACTTGGTTTATTGTTTCCTTCATTTCAAGGATTTCTGTTTTTTTTTTCAGTATCTCTAACTCTTTATTGAAATAATCTCTTGCTTCCCATATTTGCTCTTTTAACTGTTGATTGGTGCGATCATTTAATGCCTGCATTTGCTCTTTCATCTCCTCCTTCAATGCCTGCATTTGCTCTTTCATCTCCTCATTTGCTTCCCTGATTGTTTTAATTATGTGCATTCTGAACTGCCTTTCTGACATTTCTGCTGTGCTGTCATTGGGTTTTATTGATATAGTATCTAGGTTTGTTTGGGACATTTTCATCCCTTGTTTTCTCATATTAGTCAGATATCAGTTGGACTCTGAGATATTGCAGATTTCCTCTATTGGCTTATAGTGTCCCTGTAGATATCCAGTACGTCACCTCTCAGCCTTCAGTAGCCTGAAGTGTTGGAGGAACTTGATAATGTAGTGCTTCCATAGAAAGTTGCCCCTAGCCTGCTACTGGTTCCAGGGCTTGGAGCTGGCTCTGTACGGAAAGGCTCTCAGTGGGCGACCTGCTCTGAGAAGATGGCCATGGAAATAGCCTGCTGCCTGAGCGAGCAGGGCTGCTTGGAAAAGTCTCTAGCTGCCCTGCCCTGGTCCCAGAATTTGCCTGTGGGCCAGAGCTTGCTGCTGGCTCTGGGACTTGGAGCTAGCTCTCTGCAGAAATGCTCTCACTGGGTGGCCCGCTCTGAGATTCTGGCCACGAAACGAACCCACCGCCAGAGGGAGCAGAGTTGCCTGGGGAAGACTCTAGCTGCCCTGCCGTGCTCTGAGAAGCTACCCCTGTCCGGGTCTCCCACCCATGCAAAGCTTCACCCTGTGGGGGATTCTCACCCCTTGGCTCTATTATAGTCTGAGTCTCTCAATGCCTCCCTTCTTGAATCCTGAATTCTGGAGCTACAGGTGATGCAGTCACCCTCTAGTCTGCCATCTTGGATCACTGAACATTTTAATATAATTAACAGTAATGCATTTTATATCTCAAACCAGTTAGAATTCAGATACAATTTTGAATACTCAACATAAAGAAGTTTGTGTATATGTTATGCTAATTATCTAAATTGATCATTACTCAATGTATACATGAGTCAAAATATCAATACCTCAGTAATAAGCACAAATATGTGCATCAATAAAATTCAAAATTCAGAGCACTGTTTCTATTGAATGTGTAATGCTTTTTAAAATGTTAATGTCAAAAACTTGTTAGCTGAACCCACATAATTAGAGGACCATCTGATTTCTGCCTTTACTGGGTTGTTCCCTATTCCTTCTGGACTTGTTCCTGACTTTTAACCAACAAAATGCAAACATTCAAAGAGCTTGATTCTTCTTATTAATAATCTCATTTTCAAAAAAACTGTTTTCCAAGGTATTCTTGCCTTGAATCTCACTGAGCAGCATAACAGACTAGAAATGTATGGCAAGTAAGGCTGTCACTATTTTTACAACAGTTAAGTAAGTCTCAGAGGAATTAAGCAACTTATTCAAGGACAAACAGGTGAATGTGAATATTGCCAGCATTCAGACTTGAGTTTTTTACTTCTAATCCCTTGTGCGTTTACCAGGTATTCTGATCTTCCATAATAATGCTAAATTAGAATTATACATCACATAGGATTATCAAAAACAAAAAATAAAAATATAAGCAACCAGCTAAATCTGAAAATCAGATAAACAATTAATAGTTTTTCAATGCATGTTTGTCCCATGTCACATGTAATTGAATGTCCTATATTTTATCTGGCAACTCTATATGTGGGAGAAATCAATCAGTGCAGGTTCACAAGGTAATCTTTATCCTGTGGTATGCAAATTTGTGCTATAAAAGTGTTGCAACTCATATTTAACCAGTACATACATAATCACTAGTTGGCCTCTTACAATTTGTTTTGGATAATCAACCTAGAATATTCAGATAATACAGGAATATTCAGATAATTCCACAAGTCAGAGGGGCAAAGGTATAAGAGAAAGTTACTGCTTATATGGATGAAGGCTTCCCTTTTCACTTCCATGTCCCACTCATCTCAGACTTTTGGTTTCCTCAAAGTGTTAAAGAGAAAATACCAGTATTGCAGAATTCTTAAGAACAGTTTAGGACTACAGCATTCAATTACTTTTCTGCACTAGGTAGTGGCATGTAAAATAAAGTCTTTATAAAAATTTAAAATTTGAGGCCAGGCATTGTAACATATACTTGAAAAAGGAGGATAGCAAGTTGAAGGCCAGTCTAAGAAACTTACAAGATGCTGTTTCCAAATTTTTACAAAATCACTGGGAATATATCTAAGTGGTAAAGCATCCCTGGCTTCAATCTCCAATACCACAAAAAGAAAAAAATTAAAAAGAAAATTACAAATTGGTTTAAAATAAAAAGTATACAGATCAGTTGGTACTTTCTACCTTCTTCCAAAAATGAACTAAATAAGCCTTAGTGTAGAATCATGTAACAAACAAATAAGAGTCATGAACAGCAGATAACTGGACACAACATGAGGGACCCAACATCTGCCTTGTGTTTGTGGTTCTTTATTTGAAGAACCACATGAATCCTCTGGTTATCCATTCCCTTTCTTTTCTACCTGTAACTGTTATGCATTAGGGAAGTTTGTGTGTCAAGATATCTTGGGGATGATTTGTTGAATGGGAATTAACCTGAATGGACTCTTTTTCAATATCCTGGTAATATTGAACAAAATATTTCACCTATTCCTTGGGGAAAAGCTTAGGTTCCACAAAACTGAGGAGACAGTGGAGCTCTTGGAGGCTGTTTTGAATAGAAGTTCCAGTCAACAGGAGACTGAAAACCACTGAGAACTAGAATATGTAAGTACATGCAATTAAAATTCTCTAACATTGGGAAGCAAAGCTGAGTTGCTCATGACATTTATAGAAATGCAGAGTGGCATGATTTAATGGAATGAGTTAAGGCACATGAAATCAAGAGGCTCAAGTTCAAGTGGTACACTCTGTTTAATGTAGGAGATAATATCTCTTCAGTTTCAACTAAAAGAAGGGGATAATAGGTGGGCGGGCCAAGATGGCGGACTAAAGGGCGGCTGCATTTCACGCTGCTCCAGGATGCAAGATTCAAAAGAGGAGATAGTGAGAGACTTGGGACCAACTCAAAGCTGCCGGGTGAGTCTCTCCTGTTGGGGAGGCATCCCGGATGGGGCGGTAGCCCCGGAACGCAGGGAATTTGTGAAGTGGAGTTGCTCGGCGAGACGCCCCTCCCCCCGCTGGAGCGGTAAACACGGACAACTGGGATCATCGTAGAGGAGGCGGCTCAGCACAGCGCTTGGACTGGAGCAGCCGCTGGGGCTCCGGGCAGCTGCCTGGGGAGGAGCTGCGTGGCAAGCTGTTTGGACCCAGAACAACTGCTTCTGAACACCGGAGGGTTGCCCGGAGGAAGAGGAGGAGCACGGCGGGATGCTTGGTCTGGGAGTGACTGCATCAGAACCACAGGTGGTTGCCAGAGGAGGAGCTGCGTGGTGAACTGTTTGAACTCAGAGCGAGCACTCCTGAGTGCCAGGGAGGTTGCCCGGAGGAGGAGGAGGAGCGCAGGCGTGTTGCTTGACCTGGGAGTGACTGCATCAGAGCCGCGGGCGGTTGCCAGAAGAAGAGCTGCGTGACGAGCTGTTTGAACTCGGAGCAGCTGCTCCAGAACACTGGTGGCCTGCCTGGAGGAGGAGAGCGGTGGGACGCTTAGTCTGGGAGTGACTGCATCAGAACCACAGGTGGTTGCCAGAGGAGGAGGCGAGTGGTGAGTTGATTGGACTAAAAGCAACCGCTCCTGAACACCGGTGGCCTGCCTGGAGGAGGAGCGTGGTGAGTCACCTGGTCTCGGAGCCACCGCTCCTGAACACCTGGGGGCTACCCCAAGGAGGAGGAGGAGGAACAGGGTGGGTCACTTGGACTTGGAGTGACTGCCTAGGGCTACGGGTGGTTGGCGGGAGGAGGAGACCTGAAGTGAGTTGTTTGGACTCCTAGTGACTGCATCAGAAACCGGGTGGCTGTCCGGAGGAGGAGGTGTGTGGTGGGTCTCTGGGTCTCAGAGCTATTGTACGGGGCTCCAGGTGGTGGCTCAGGGGAGGGGCTGCATAGCCAGGCGATTGGTGCAGAGCAGGGTCCCAGGAGCTAGGTGGCTTCTTGCTGGAAGAGCCACACAGAGACACGCCTAGGGGCGGAGCGAAGTTTCCAGGGCGGCGGGCAGATTCTCTGGGAGAGGCAGCCTAAGGAGACTCGCCTGGGAAGGGTGAGGCTCCCAGTCCCAGGACGTAGGTCGGGGCCCCAGGGATCGTTGCAGAGAAAGACAGCCCAGCCCAGGTGGTAGTTGTAGATTGAGGGGAACCTCTAGGAGGGCAACTGACCAGTGAGACGTCCCCACCGAGTGAGTCTTCCCAGCCGGGGGAGGTTTTCCCACAGGGATGGTAAAGCCAGAGACATAGGCACAAACAGGCCTTGCCTCAGCCCTCAGTCTAGTTCCCCATTGGATGACCAATGGTCAACAAGTGGAGGCACCTCTGCCCACTAGCAGGGAATATACGCCACCTGAGGGTTACCACACCTAGAGAGGTAGCTTCTTCGTGGAGCTCTGCATTATCAACCTCCTCCAAGACTTCAGGCTACTGAAGGATAAGAGGGGATATACTAGCAATCTTCAGGGACATTATAAGTTGATAGAGGAAATCTGCAATATCTTAATGACCCACTGATTCCTGAACAATATGAGAAAACAAGGGGAGAAAATGCCCCAAACAAATCTAGATGTTACATCAATAAAATCCAACAACATCATGGCAGAAGAAATGACAGAAAGGGAGTTCAGAATGTACATAATTAAAATGATTAGGGAAGCAAACGATGAGATGAAAGAGCAAATGCAGGCATTGAATGATCGCACCAATCGACAGTTAACAGAGCAAATTCAGGAAGCAAAAGATCATTTCAATAAAGAGTTAGAGATATTGAAAAAAAAACAAACAGAAATCCTTGAAATGAAGGAAACAATAAACCAAATTAAGAACTCCATAGAAAGCATAACCAATAGGATAGAACAGCTGGAAGACAGAACTTCAGATATTGAAGACAAAATATTTAACCTCGAAAACAAAGTTGAACAAACAGAGAAGATGGTGAGAAATCATGAACAGAATCTCCAAGAACTATGGGATATCATGAAAAGGCCAAATTTGAGAATTATTGGGATTGAGGAAGGCTTAGAGAAACAAACCAAAGGAATGAACAATCTATTTGAAGAAATAATATCAGAAAATTTCCCAAATCTGAAGAATGAAATGGAAAATCAAGTCCAAGAGGCTTATAGGACTCCAAATACACAAAATTACAACAGACCCACACCAAGGCACATTATAATGAAAATACCTAACATACAAAATAAAGACAGAATTTTAAAGGCTGTGAGAGAAAAGAACCAAATGACATTCAGGGGGAAGCCAATACGGATATCAGCAGATATTTCAATCCAGACCCTAAAAGCTAGAAGGGCCTGGAACAACATTTTTCAAGCTCTGAAAGAAAATGGATGCCAACCAAGAATCTTATACCCAGCAAAACTTACCTTCAAATTTGAGGATGAAATAAGATCATTCCATGATAAACAAAAGCTAAAAGAATTTACAAAAAGAAAGCCAGCATTACAGAACATTCTCAGCAAAATATTTCATGAGGAAGAGATAAAAAACAAAGAAGCAAATCAGCAAAGGGAGGAATTATCCTAAAGGAACTGTCAAATAAAGGAGAAACCAAGATGTGTCAAAAATTTTAAATATGAACCAAATGACTGGGAATACAAATCATATCTCAATAATAACCCTGAATGTTAATGGCCTGAATTCATCAATCAAAAGACATAGACTGGCAGATTGGATTAAAAAGAAAGATCCAACAATATGTTGCCTGCAAGAGACTCACCTCATAGAAAGAGATACCCATAGACTAAAGGTGAAAGGATGGGGAAAAACATACCATGCACATGGGCTCAGCAAAAAAGCTGGAGTATCCATCCTCATTTCAGATAATGTGGACTTCAAGCCAAAGTTAGTTAGAAGGGATAAAGAAGGACATTTCATACTGCTTAAGGGAAGCATAAATCAGCAAGATATAACAATCATAAACATCTATGCCCCAAACAGTGGCTCATCCATGTATGTTAAACAAATCCTTCTCAATTTTAGAAACCAAATAGACCATAACAATAATACTAGGTGATTTTAACACACCTCTTTTACCACTGGACAGATCTTCCAAACAAAAATTGAACAAAGAAACCATAGATCTCAATAACACAATCAATAATTTAGACTTAACAGACATTTATAGAATATACCATCCAACCAAGAGCGAATACACTTTCTTCTCAGCAGCACATGGATCCTTCTCTAAAATAGACCATATATTATGCCACAAAGCTAATGTCAGCAAATACAAGAAGATAGAGACACTACCTTGTATTCTATCAGATCATAATGGATTGAAGTTACAAATTAATGAAAGAGTAAAAAACAGAAACTACTCCAACACCTGGAGATTAAACAATATGCTACTATATGATGAATGGATAACAGAAGATATTAGGAAGGAAATTAAAATATTCTTAGAGGTAAATGAGAACAAAGAAACATCATATCAAAATCTCTGGGACACTATGAAAGCGGTACTTAGAGGAAGATTTATTTCATGGAGCGCAATTAATAAAAGAAGTAAAACTCAAAAAATAAATGACCTAACACTACAGCTCAAAGCCCTAGAAAAAGAAGAACAGACCAACACCAAAAGTAGTAGAAGACAGGAAATAGTTAAACTGAGAGCTGAAATCAACGAAATTGAAACGAAAGAAACAATACAAAAAATTGACAAAATAAATAGTTGGTTCTTCGAAAAAATAAACAAAATTGATAAACCTTTAGCCACACTAACAAAGAGAAGACGAGAGAAAACCCAAATCACTAAAATTCGGAATGAACAAGGAAATATCACAACAGACACGACCGAAATACAAAACATAATTAGAAGCTATTTTGAAAATCTATACTCCAACAAAATAGAAAATTTCGAAGATATCAACAGGTTTCTGGAGACATATGAATTGCCTAAACTGAACGAGGAGGACATACACAATTTAAATAGACCAATTTCAAGTAATGAAATAGAAGAAGTCATCAAAAGCCTTCCAACAAAGAAAAGTCCAAGACCAGATGGGTTCTCAGCCGAGTTCTACAAAACTTTTAAAGAAGAACTCATTCCAATACTTCTCAAAGTATTCCAGAAAATAGAAGAGGAGGGTACTCTCCCAAACTCATTCTATGAAGCCAATATTACCCTGATTCCTAAACCAGACACAGACACATCGAGGAAAGAAAATTTCAGACCAATATCCTTAATGAACATCAACAGCAAAAATTCTAAACAAAATTTTAGCAAATCGCATACAAAAACATATTAAAAAGATAGTGCACCATGATCAAGTGGGTTTCATCCCAGGGATGCAAGGTTGGTTCAACATCAGGAAATCAATAAATGTCATTCACCATATCAATAGACTTAAAGTCAAGAATCACATGATTATTTCGATAGATGCAGAAAAAGCATTTGATAAAATACAGCACCCCTTCATGCTCAAAACACTAGAAAAAATAGGGATAGTGGGAACATTCCTTAACATTGTAAAGGCCATCTACGCTAAACCCATGGCTAATATCATTCTAAATGGTGAAAAACTGAAAGCATTCCCTCTAAAAACTAGAACAAGGCAGGGATGCCCTCTTTCACCACTTGTATTCAATATCGTCCTTGAAACTCTAGCCAGAGCAATTAGACAGACCAAAGAAATTAAAGGGATACGAATAGGAAAAGAAGAACTCAAACTATCCCTATTTGCTGATGATATGATGGTATACTTAGAGGAACCAGGAAATTCCACCAGAAAACTTTCAGATCTCATAAGTGAATTCAGTAAAGTAGTGGGATATAAGATCAATGCACATAAATCTAAGGCATTTTTATATATAAGCAATGAATCTTCAGAAAGAGAAATTAGGAAAACTAGTGCATTCACAATAGCTTCGAAAAAAATAAAGTATTTGGGAATCAATCTCACCAAAGAGGTGAAAGACCTCTACAATGAGAACTACAGAACACTAAAGAAAGAAATTCAAGAAAACCTTAGAAGATGGAAAGATCTCCCATGTTCTTGGATAGGAAGAATTAATATTGTCAAAATGGCCATACTACCAAAAGTGCTATACAGATTCAATGCAATTCCAATTAAAATCCCAATGATGTACCTTACAGAAATAGAGCAAGCAATTATGAAATTCATCTGGAAGAATAAAAAACCCAGAATAGCTAAAGCAATCCTTGGCAGAAAGAGTGAAGCAGGGGGTATCGCAATACCAGATCTTCAACTCTACTACAAAGCAATAGTAACAAAAACTGGCATGGTATTGGTACCAAAATAGAAAGGTGGATCAATGGTACAGAATAGAGGACATGGACACAAACCCAAATAAATACAATTTTCTCATACTAGACAAAGGGGCCACAAATATGCAATGGAGAAAAGATAGCCTCTTCAACAAATGGTGCTGGGAGTATTGGAAATCCATATGCAACAGAATGAAACTAAACCCAT
This sequence comes from Sciurus carolinensis, assembly GCF_902686445.1. Taxonomy (NCBI): domain Eukaryota; kingdom Metazoa; phylum Chordata; class Mammalia; order Rodentia; family Sciuridae; genus Sciurus; species Sciurus carolinensis. The sequence continues at coordinate 711,582 of NW_025920106.1, read as the reverse complement.
ATCTCTCACCATGCATGAAACTAAACTCAAAATGGATCAAGGATCTCGGAATCAGACCAGAGACCTTGCATCTTATAGAAGAAAAAGTAGGTCCAGCGCTTCAACATGTCGGCTTAGGACCAGACTTCCTCAACAGGACTCCCATAGCACAAGAAATAAAAGCAAGAATTAATAACTGGGATAGATTCAAACTAAAAAGCTTTCTCTCAGCAAAGGAAACTATCAGCAATGCAAAGAAAGAGCCTACAGAGTGGGAGAAAATCTTTGCCAATCATACTTCAGATAGAGCGCTAATCTCCAGAATCTATAAAGAACTCAAAAAACTCTACACCAAGAATGTAAATAATCCAACTGACAAATGGGCTAAGGAAATGCATAGACACTTCACAGAAGAAGATATACAAGCAATCAACAAACATATGGAAAAATGTTCAACATCTCTAGTAATAAGAGAAATGCAAATCAAAACCACCCTAAGATTCCATCTCACCCCAATTAGAATGGCAATTATCAAGAATACAAGCAACAACAGGTGTTGACGAGGATGTGGGGAGAAAGGTACACTCTTACATTGCTGGTAGGGGCTGCAAATTAGTGCAGCCACTCTGGAAAGCAGTGTGGAGATTCCTTAGAAAACTTGGAATGGAAACACCATTTGACCCAGCTATCCCACTCCTTGGCCTATACCCAAAGGACTGAAAATCAGCATATTACAGAGATACAGCCACATCAATGTTCATAGCTGCTCAGTTCACAATAGCCAGATTGTGGAACCAACCTAGATGTCCTTCAATTGATGAATGGATAAAGAAAATGTGGTATATATATACAATGGAATATTACTCAGCCATAAAGAACGATAAAATTATGGCATTTGCAGGCAAATGGATGAAACTGGAGAATATCATGCTAAGTGAGATAAGCCAATCTCAAAAAACCAAAGGAAGAATGATATCGCTAATAAGTGGATGATGACACATAATGGGTGGTGGGAAGGGTTAGTGTTGGGGTTGGAGTTGGGTTTAGGGAGGGGGGCAGGAATGGAGGAAGGAAGGACTGTATAGATGGAGGGGAAGGGTGGGAGGGGAAGGGGGAAGGGAAAAAATGGCAGAATGAATCAAACAACATTACCCTATGTAAATTTATGATTACACAAATGGTATGCCTTTACGCCATGTACAAACAGAGAAACAACATGTATCCCATTTGTTTACAATAAAAAAAAGGGGGATAATAATCTGTAAAGAAGACAGTGTCATAGGAATGTAAGTAACATCACTTTGTGAACTCTGAGTATTACAAAATCATTCACTATGGTTATTATTATTCAATTTATGTAAGGATTCAAAAATGTTATGACCCACAAGAGGAGTTAACTCATGCATCTGAGTAAACACATACATTCGAGGAGTTTGAAAAGCCAGAACTGCAGCTTCAGGCCTCTCTGCTACAAGCAAGAAACAAGATGTATACCAAAAAAATATATGTTTCTAAAACTTTGCAGTATATCAGATGCAAGACATCAGATTTCTGGATGTTTCTTGACATTCTGCCATAAGATATCCAATAAAGAAAGGACTTCTTTAAATTTTTGAGAAACAGGGCAGGGTATGTGGCTCACTGGCAGATCACTTGCCTAGAATGCAAGAAGCTCTGGGTCAATCACCAGCATCACCCAAAAAAAAAAAAATGGGAAAACATTGAGAAACAGATAAGAACACCAATAACAGGAGAGATGAATGAAGGAAGAAAAACAACAATAAAAGTATTAGACCAAGTAAGGTTAACTTCTGAACTGACACAAGAGCTTATACCAGGAGAATTAAAAAATACAGCAAAGTTGAAAAATCATATTTTATTTATATATATTATTTTAAATATTAAAGTACAAACTTATGGCAAAAAGACACAATCAAGGGTCCCCACAAAGGAGTAAAAGAGGACACCAGAGAGATTTTCCTACCAGACAGGGGATAAAAATGTTTGAAACTAATAAAAACTGATTACATCTTCAATCAGACTCTAAAAGCTGCATCTTCTAGGCCATTTAATACAGAATTTGGATGTAAGGTTTTCCACTAAATGAACTCAAAGTTAAGTGATTTATTACAGGATGAGGACCAAAGTTCAATTATTATCTCAGAAATTACCAAGTGTGTTCTCATTAGGTGAGCAAACTTTCACCAGGTAAACAAGGAGAATGTAGTTCACATTCCACTGGCTTCTCAGAAAAAAAGGGCAGCACTATGTTACAATTATGTTTCTCACCTACTTTGCCAGAATGATACAAGAGATTGAGAGAAGGGAATGAAATCAAGGGTATCATAACAAAAAAATTATGACATATGAGAGATTGGAGGCAATGTTCTATAAGAAACTGTTCTGTTCATGAGTCCATGTGAATGGTCAAAATTTTTGACTAGGTTAATGGAGGGGCTGGTAAGGTATGTCCAATATATCTGCAACTGCAGGCAGAACTATAAGATCATTTTTGCTAGGAAATCAAAGACACTCAAAAGAGAGTTGAAACATCTCCAAAAAAATGTATCTTATTGGGGTATGTTCTTTCTCATTTGATAACTGAATTTTAGTAAATATTATCTCCTATATTAAAAGAGAAAGGAAAAATAATTAGCCATATTCAATACTACTTTTGTCACTACCTCTAACCCCCCAAAACAGGTTCATTTAGCCCTGCAGAAATCTGTCTAAAAACATATCAATTTAGTTGACTATGTACAGACCTAAGCTACATGTTTTCAAAGGGGAGTTAGAGGGGAGAAAGGACAATAAATACATGGGATATAAGACTTTTAAGCCTGTGAAACCATTCTGTGTGATACTATAACCGTGAATACATGTTAATACTGGTTTTTACAAACTCAAATTATGTGCAATATCAAAAGTGATTCCATAAATTATGGACTCTGGGTTATTCTGATGTTTCAATGCAGGTTCATTAGTTTTTTTTTATTTTATTTAATTTATTTTTATTATTATTGTATACAAATGAGACAATGTTGTTTCTCTGTACATGGAGTCAAGGCATACCATTTATTTAATCATACATTTACATAGGACAATGATGTTTGATTCATTATTTTTGACATATGGAAACTCTCTATACCTTCTATTGAATTTTGTTGGAAACCTAACTTGTTCTAAAAAAATAAAGTCAATTAAAAAATGAAGGAGGGTTATATAAAAACTAAGACTATCCTTTGGGTTTACCTCTGAAAGTGTCTTATGTAGCAGAGAACTTTGGTTTTTCAATCTGTGAGCTTCATCCACAACAAGAATACTCCATGTGAAGCTGTGAGAGAAAACCCATCCATTTTCAGGTAGCTCAAAAACATTTCTCACAACCACATCTAATGACAGAATTGTGACTTGTTATAAAGACTAACAGTAATCCCACTGTTAGAAATACACCTGGAATCATGATCTTTCTATCTCAGAGGTTACTGAGTGTTTTTTGTTTTTTTCTTTTGCCAAGATGAGAAAGATCTATGCAAGAATTAAGGGGCCAGAGACAAAAAATAAAAGGACACATTTATAATTTTGTACTATGTACCAGACATTGTGCTTGTGGCTTTATGTGTTATTTAATCCAAAAGAATAAGATAAGCAACCATAATTGTGCCAACAAGGAGACTAAAATTCAGAAAGGTTAGGTAAATAGGTTGAGATCATTAAAGTAGAGCTAAGATTCAAACCGATAAGGAAAATCAAGAGACTTTAAAATGGAGGGGTGGCGAACAGGATCACAGGTATGTTCAGGAAGATGCTGACACTGGACTTGTTAACATAGAGGTCATTTCTGGCTACTGCTAGAGTATGTTTGTAGTATAGCAGGTTATGACAGCAATTTCTCAAGAAGATCAGTCATAAAATCATATTTTAAAGAGATGTTACTGGTGGAAAGCTGTTAAAAACAATCCAAAATATGGAAAAGGATTGGATGATATTCTAAGATGTCATACTTATAATATAGCAAAACACTGAAAAATAAACTAAATATCCAATAATAGGTGATAAAGTGATAAATACTATGCTGCAAAAATACTTGTATAATAACTAAAAAGATATAAATATTGAATGTCCTTTTTAAAAATGTGAAAACTGCAAAAGATAATAAAGTATAAGTTATAAAATTTTTAACTTCTAATTTTGTATGTAACATTATGGAATCCCACTGCATTGTTTTTGTACTTGTAAAACTAAAGTAGGTCAAGCAAAACAGTGTATAAAGAAGAACAATTCCTGAAAAATTAAAATAAAGATCTGTGTAGAGGCTGGTATACAAAAAGGAAGGCTTCTTCCTCTGAGGCTACAGAAAAAATTCAGAGGAACAGAGATGACTACTGCCATTTACCTAATGAGAGTGGTACAGGTGAAGAGTGATCTGGGGGTCCAAAGAGAGAGTAGAAAGTCCAAGGAGAGCACTGGGCAGTGGAAGCAGGGGATGCACTTAAGGATTAAAAGGAGATAGGGTCCAAGTGAGATTGGACAGTGGTTATGACATAGGTGCTGGGTGTCCACACTATAGTACCATTCAAAGTAGATTAGATCCTATTCCTTTAGAAGGACTAGACACAGGTTTGTATAAACACAAACATCTGCTTATTCAATGCAGAAGACCAAGTGAAGTGGATTTGGTTCAATGAATGAAGGTGGACTGAATAACTCATGAAAGGAAATTATTTTCTAAATGTACAATATAGTAATGGAGAAATATAACCTTAACAAATATACTGAAAGAATATACCTATGTTGTGGGTTTCTTAGTACAAGTCAACATTATAAATATCCCTTTGTTACTAAGGTTCTTTACTCCACTCAGAAATGCATTCAGAACAGACTGAGATATAAAAATGTATTTCTGCAGAATAAGGTGATACTCCAGTGCTTCTATATACTTAGAGAAGCTCCTTTAGAAAGAAGAGCCATGGCACCAAGTGCTGGGTTTGAATGTCTGCTCAAGTGTCTGCTCTGCCTTACTGGGATAACTCATCTGTTAATTTTCTCATTAGTAAAATGAATGATAATACCTGCCCTCTAGGGTTTTTGTGAAACTTAAACGGGACAATTTATATAAAGTATGCAAGAACATTTATGTACTGATTTTATTATCTTTTGAGACTTGCCATATATTGCCTTGTATCATGGATATCTTTATACTGCTTATCCCTCTATTGGCTCATGAGGTAGCCCAATGATTTACTTTCCTGGCTTTTACCAGTAACTCTCAACAGTTCCTTTCCATGGAGAGACTTCAGAAAAATTAAGCTGGATATTAAGAATATAAAGAAGAGATGGGGGAATAACTAATGGTAGAGCAGTTGCCTACCATGTGGGAGGCCTGAGGTTCAATTTCCAGCATCATAAAATGAAATGACATAACATTAACATGACATGACATTAAATAAATAAAGTAAAAGAATGAAAAAGAGGAAAAGCATATACTCTTCTGAAGAAAAGATAATATACTCATTTAAATGTAAATTAAATAAAACAAAATACTGCATAGTCATAAAATCTATTATCTAGTCTTTAGTAGTTCAAAAGATTACAACAGAAACCCATGCACAACAACCTGGATGAGCAAAAAAATATTTAAAATATTGATAAGGCACTCTGAAAACAAAACCTTCTGAATGGCAAAGCAGCACACAGGGCAGGATGGTACACATCTATAATGACAACTACTTGGGAAGCTGGAGGATGGCAAATTCGAGGCCAGCCTCAACACTTTGTGAGACTATCTCAGACTAAACAATGAAAAGGGCCAGGCATGTACCTCAGTGGTAAAGTGTCCCTGGGTTTAATCTCTGCTACCAAAATGTAATTTAAAATGACAAATTACAAGTATACTTCACACATCCTTTCTAAAAAGATAATTCTACAGTACTGATTGCTACTTTGTTATTTCTTTTTTTAAGGTCTTTTTTATTTTTCTAGACTGCATTTTAATTCATTTTACACAAACAAATGAGGTACAACTTTTTGTTTATATGGTTGTACACAATGTAGATTCAATGTAGATTTAATGTAATCATACATGTACACAAGGTAATTATGTCTGTCTAATTCCAACTTTCATACCCCCACATCCTCCCCCCTCTCATTTCCCTCACAGAATCTAAAGTTCCTCCATTCTTCTTTTATCCCCCAACCCCCCAACCCATATTCTGTATTATCATCCACTGATCAGGGAAAACATTCAACCGTTGGTTTTGGGGGATTGGCTTATTTTACTTAGTGTGATATTCTCCAATTCCATTCATTTACCTGCAAGTGCCATAATTTTATTCTTCTTTACAGCTTTATAATATTCCATTGTGTATATATACCACAGAACTTTGTTATTTCCAGGAAAAGCCTCCTATATTACAGTAAAATCACCAAATAGCAGTCCTGAAGATGTCTATGCAAGTTACAATGTAACAAATCTAGTGTCTAGGCAGGATGCTGTGGCACACACGTGTGATCCTGGAGATTCTGGCAGGAGGATCATAAACTCAAGGCCATCCTTGGCAAATCACAAAACCCTGTCTCAACGTGTTAAAATAAAAGAAATAGGACTAGAGATGTAGCTCAGTTGTAGACAACTCCTGGATTTAATCCCCAGTACCAAAACAAAAACAAAGAAACAAACAAACAAACAAAAACTAGGAATCTACTAAACACCAACCATGTAGATATAATCTCAGTTCTCACAACAGTCATCCAAAGAAAGACCATTATCCCCTCTTTACCATTGAGGACACTGAAGTTCAAGAAAATTAAATAACTAACTCAAGGACACATAGCTAATGAGTAGAGATTAGAACACAAGACTCCCACTATGCCTGCCTAAGAATAAGCAGGACCCAAAGAAGACAGACCAGACATATCAGGAAAGTGGCAAAGTACCAAACAATGTAAGAAGAGATAAGTCTTCCACACATGCAACACAGTTTCTGACAGAGTACAATATACTCATAATTTTAGAAATGGTGCATATTTTAAGTAAATCTAAAAAATTAAGGAAGACACATTAAAGAGACTTGTATTTTTGGGAGTAGTGTCACATGCCTGCAATCCCAGTGGCTTTGGGAGAATGAGGGAAGGGAATGACCAGTGCAAAGCAAGCCTCAACAACTTAAATGAGGTCCTAAAAAATTGGAGACCTGGCCCTAAATGACAAATAAAAAGGGCTGGAAATGTGGTTCAGTGGTTAAACACCCTTGGTCTCAATCCCTGGTACTAAAAAAAAGTAAGATTATAAAAAAAAATAAAAACACTGCAATTGATAAATTCTGATATTAATAAGTTAGTTTCCTATTTCTTCTTAACTCTATTAAACCACAGGCTCTAAGTCTTTTAACTTATTAACTCTAAAAAAAAAATGTAAGTCCAATTTCTAAACTACCACTATCATATAAACAGAAGGGAGGTATGGTTAAGTGGAAGGTCTTATACTTACCCAGTCTTAGTTTAAACAAGATTATAAAATGAGACTGAAATTAAGCATCCCCCATTCCTATAATCAGACATGATGCCTCTGTATACAAAACCCTCTCACCTTCCTGCCAGCCTCCTGCTAGTTGTCAAAAGAGGAAGCTAAAGTGCCACTTTCCAGGAAAGTTTTCCCCCTTGATTCACCAGGAAAAAGAGGGAAATATAGCTAACTTGAAGCACAGTGATCCTTCACTTCATTTGGTCACAGTCCCTCTTTTAGAATGTGATGAAGGTAGGCTGTCCCCCTAGAAAATTGTGTGCTATCAAAAAAATTTAAATATAATTTCAGTGGATTTTACAACTTCTAAGGACCCAGGTTAGAAGTTCTTGCTTTAGAGAAACAAATGAATACCTCATAGGTAGTCGGCAGCACGTGAAAATGACTCCTGCTCTAGATCTTGATGAATATGTGCTTTTTTCTCCTTGTCCTTGAATTCATTATACAGGAAAGACCTGGAGTAAATCTAAATCCAAGAAAAGAGGCAGATGAACCCAAATGCTAGAGTCATGAGATGGTGTGTCCATGTCATGAAAGGACTGCAATGTGCACACACCATTCAATAAATGCTGATCCCAGAAAGAATATTGGGAGTCTGAATTGTTATCTAGAGTAAGGTTAAACCTCAGGGGAAGGTCTGTGGTAAGGAGGGAGAAAGATCAGTTCTAAGAGGATCTCGTGCTAACTGAAAATGCAATACAATGATGTTTCTCATTTTAGTTAATTCCTATATTTCGATGGGAAGGATAGTTTCTCCCTTTGATAAATAAATTTTATTTATGATACTAAAAGATGCAATTTATATGATAATAAGATCAATAAGAAGGGAGAGAGAAAACTATATTGAAGTAAAACTTTGCATACTATTGAAATTGTTGGTATCAATCTGTACAAAATTATTTTAAGTGAAGATGTTTATTATAATTGCTAGGGCAACCATTAAGAAAGTTTTTAAAAAATATATAAATAAAGGAAACAAAGACATCAATTGGTATGCTAGAGGATACCTATCTCAAAATTAGACAGTAATGAATATATACAGGAACAAAAAAAAGAGAGTACTAGCCTTGAAAATGCAGAATGGTAACATAGCACCCATTGGATCCTCCCCCATCAGATCCTGTGTCTTAGCCTACACTGTTTTCTGTAATAAAATAATTGAATATGACAAGATTTTTATTTGTGATATTTTACACATCTAGAAAAATATCAGCATAAATAATAAAAGTCCAGCTACATCTACTCTGTACCTTTCCATCTCTTCTTTCCAGTTGTTCAATACAGACAGGGGACAGAGAATCAGAAATGATCCTTAATCATTTAACCTTCCTGCCAAGTAAATTATGAGAGCAATCATCTGAAACAAATCAAGAAGGCAGTTTTGATCACATTTTCCCATAAGAAACAACAAAGATCCCACAGCTGTAGGTTGAAAACACGAACTCTTATATATGACTTGCTTCATAAAGAAATTATTTACAGTCTTTCACACATTAGGATACTAATACATTCCTAGAGCAAAATTAGGTAATCCTTAGTGAGTTTGCTGAAGGAATTGATGGTGTTTGATTACTTCAGGAGTTAACAAGCAATAAGGCTCAATATTTGTGTAATTGAACTTCTAACACAAGCAAAAAAGTCAGGAAAAAATAGAAATCAGTGAAACCAACATAACTGATGGAAAAGAGCAGGCATACTTGAAAACATCAAGCCAGAAATGCTAAGACCTGACTATAAACAGGACTTACACATCGTGACCTCCACTGCTGGCCCAGCTGCCCTGATGAGAGTGCTTTCCTTCCTTTCCAACTGTCTCCTATCTTCTCTGTTTTCCTTCCTTCTGTATAAATTTGTAGACTGCCTTTTGTTGGCTCAAGTTCTATGTGAACAAAACCTATAAAGGCCCTTGATCTTTTTTAGTTGGTGCATTATAATTATACTGAATAGTGGGATTTGTTATGCCATATTTGTATATGCTCATAGCTAGAACATATATTCAAATGGGGAAAATAGATAATAAATCATTCTCATAAGAAGTATGGGTATAAAATAAAATTTTGTAAAGCCAAATGGGCATATTTCAGGAGATGCCTGAAGCCACTTATGACTCTAAAATTGCAGTGATATACAAGGAAAAAGAATACTCTCAACAAATGAAAACATTTGAAGAGCTTGAATCCCAAAATACTGTGATAGTTCTGAGGAAAAAATAGGCCCTAAGGCTCAAATTCAAAATCCTGTGAAAACTATATGCTCAAAGATGTTCACATCAAAATTAACTTAAGTAACCCAAAAAAAGGGGGGAACTCATGACTCCTATCAATAGAACATTTAAGTAAATTATAAATTCTCTTGATGGCATTTTATGCAGCCAGTTGAAAATGATTGTGATGTAATAGAACCCATTACAGTGGCAGTGGTACATTAACAAATAGAAACCATATGAGTGATATGTGCACTATAATTTCATTGATATAAAACATACCTTGCTGCTTGCAGGTGGTTTAGAATGCTGTGATGATAGAGGGCATTTCAATTTTTTTGTCATGATCATATTAATTTCATAAAAAAATAATTTTCTTATTTAACTATCCCTGCCCAAACTGTGCCCAGAGCAACACTCTAATAAGTGAGTTAATTGGATTAAAATAATTCTGTTTAGCATTCCCTGAGGATACAATTCAGAAAAAAGTTTATATTTTATTACCAAAAATCAGATGTCTACATAATTAAATTGTAGTCATTAGTGAATTCTATCAAACATCTAAAAAGTAAACAATAGCAATTCTACATAAGCTCTTCCTGAAAATTTAAGAACAGTCTTCAACTTATTCTATGAGGCCAGATTTACCAAAATACTAAAACCAGACAAAATTATTATAAGAAAGGAAAATTGCAAACCATTATTCTTCATAATGTAGATGCAAAAATTCTAAACACACTTCTACCAAAACAGATTGGAAGTTGGTATATATTTAAAGAATTTAAACTACAGCTGGAAAGGCAAAGGACAAGTGGAATTTTCTCACTCTCAATGAAGTAAGTAAGACAATTTCAATGACTGAGACAAAAGAAATTATAGGACGATACCTCATCTCCAGGAAACTGAGTTTTATTGTACTTTCATAATTCTCAGTGCAGGAATAAACCAGGAATATTTTCTTTGCCCAAGAAAGCTAAGAGAGGGATCAGTGATGAATCTCAGGGGACCCCACTGAGAGGTCATATGGTGTTCTGAATAATGCCAAGATTGATGAAGTATACCTGGACTAAATAAAGTAGCCTTCAACATATCAGACTAGCCTATATGCAGCACTGCTTCAACTCAAACTTTATATATGTAAGGTGAGCATTGGAGGGGATGGTGAACTTCTAAAATGGTGATGAGACCCTTGCTCTTTGTCACCAGTGACCACTGGTGAAATTTTCTTGGGATTAGGAAGTTTTTATCCTCCTAATTTCTGATCAAGCTGCCTGTGACATATATCATAATTATACCAGGATATCTTTGGTATCCTTCAGTTAAGTAATCCTTGGGTGAATAACACAAGGGGTGTTGTGACTGAACTTTCCTTTAATCCAATCCCACATATGTCAACCCAGGTCAGTATTGCTGATTATCATGACAGAAGCATCAATTTCAACACACCACCTACCGATCAATGCCCAAGGGGGTCACATCTGATTCTCCAGGTTTCTAGGCTCTACCTCACCTGCAACACTTTAAAAAAAATTTTTTAGTTGTCAATGGATCCTTATTTTATTTATTTATATGTGGTACTTAGAACTGAACAAGGTGCCTCACACATGCTAGGCAAGTGCTCTAACACTGAGCTAAAGCCCCAGCCCCATACCTCAAACCCTTTTAAGGCCATTAGATGGCTAAGTTGTATTTTGGAAAATAGTGTACTTCCTCTTCATTTCTCTATCACAGTACAAAAATGGGAAGCAGCCACACCCCAACACACCCCCACTGAGTAAGGGAGATTAAAACTAGAAGCATTACAGTTAACTTCATAAGTGTTATTCAGAAGGTCAGAGTCAATTTGATGCTTGGACAAATATACATACTTAACACAGAAAAGTCCTAAGCCTGGGCCCATTAACTGCACTTCTAACTGAAGTAATGAACTCTTCTCATAGGTAAATGACAAAACTCAGATAAAATAAGGGTAATGACATGATTCTTAACCACCCCACAACTGGAAAAATCAACTCCAAGTTTGTGATCTCTAAATAAAATGAGGCATTTCACATCCTAGGATAAAAATAGATCTTGTAGCTAACGGCTAAGATGGTAATGACATGTGAGGAGGTATTTAGGTGGAGGTGAACAGTGCTTGTTCCACACTAACATATATGACAGGAATTACCGAGACCCATCTCATTTTCAAGGATGTAGCCATTCTGACAGTGGAAGCGTTGGACCAGTCAGTTGACTCCCTCCAGTTGATAAGTATGTAGATGAACTCCTAGAAATAAAAAATAGAGCAAAACCAGAGATTAGACACATATGTGGGCTAAGCTCTAAGGCTCTGACTGAAGAACATGGCTTACTTTCCCTTAATGTCAAACTTTACTACCCATATCTTTTACTGGGAAGTTCTATGTATAAAAACATTAGCTGATTTCCAAATTATTTTATGTGCAAACTTGGGTCACCAATCAAAGCCCTAAAATAGACTGTCACTTTTATATAATCCACTTGATAGATGATAACTTAGCTTGGGATTTGTTCTCTAATACAGAGATCATGCCATCATTGTCCTTTCCTGGAAATGAAGCGCCCCTGGTAATAATGCAACTTAACAAACAATATATGGATAGTTCACATGCTTGATTAATGGCACCCATCTGAATTTGCCATTTGTGCTGTGTTGTTACTAAAGAAAAGAGGAACAATAAAACACCATGACCATGAATGCTCCCTTTCTGTTCCCAGAAACCTACCAAAATTAAGGAAACTATGTGAGCAAGCCTGATCTGGAAAGTTCAGATACATATTATCTTAAAGGACACTGAATTTCTTTCATGCACACTGGGACTAGGGAAAGTTAGTGTTATGTGTAAAAATCTACTTTCTTGCATGTACACTGGGTCAGTTGCTCCTTAGAATGCTGGTCATATAAGCAAAGTAATGTTGATGTCACTGATTCTTCAGTCTAACACATAAGACCCCCTGAATGGGGATGAGCAAAGAACTGAGAACACTGGGGAAAGGATACATGCCACTCATTTGGCCAGTGCCAATAGACAAAACACCACAGAAAGAGAAGTACTGCTTGGAGAAGCACCTTAAGAGATACAGATGCTCTCAGTCAGTCTGTTGCCATGGAACTCTTCCTGCAACTGCCACTGATCTGCTATAAACTTTCCCCAATGAATCATGTCTCCCAAGCTGTCTTCAAGCACCTTCTCTGGCCTTCCTACAACCTAGCACTACTGGGTTGTCAAGTGAAACATGCTAAAGGACAAAATAAAAATAGGACTGTATGCTTCAACAGAGAAGCAGAGAGAAGAATGGAAATGTATGAGCATATATCTATCTATAAATAGTTCAAAAGTAAAAGGTTGGAGTGGTAGATAAAGAGTGGCCTTCAAAGAGTTCATGTGTAGACCCCAAAATCAGTGAGTATGTTACTTTATTTGACAAAAAAGACTCCACAGACTCAAAAAAGGTTCAGGGTCTTGAGATGGGAAGATTGTACTGAATTACCCTGGACTACCCAATCTAATCTCATTCACCTTAAGGAAAGGGAAACTTTACCAGTTGTGATTAGGAGGTGACTATAATGAAGCAGACTAGGTACCCCCACCCAAAAGACCCTTGCCATAGTTAAGCTTCTCCTCTTGTCAGATCAACAGGATGTCTTGGGGTTTGAAGCTTCCTCTTTCTTGTAAATGCCAGGTTTGCACACAAAAGGTGTGACAGAGTTAGTCTGCAAGCTTATTGTACAAAAAGATATTATCTCTGTTTTCTTGATTAAAAACTTAAGAAACCTGGTCTAGGGAATGGGTCAGAAAGCAATAGTCATGTAAAACTTCCAAGTCCCTCCTCCCACTGGATTTAAAGTTCAAAACTTTCCAAAATCTTTGTTTAGAGGAAGAATTCTTAGGCAAGATCCACCCTGGGCCCTGCAGTCAATGAACCTGTTTCCTAAAATTTCCTCAGGTGTCCAGCCTCTTCTGTCCTACATCAAAAAAAGTATCCAATATATGCATGTTGCAGGATCTAAAATAGGAGGACAGAGGCCCTGGCATATTTTTTATAATTACCTTTTTTGTTTAGTTTTTTGGAAGAGTGGCCACACCTGATTTGTTAGATCTCCAGAGTTAGGACTCTGTCCTAGGACTCCAGTAAAAGAAATGTTCAGGCTCTTGACTTTATCAAGAAAATGTCTGGGCTATAATATTCTAAATAGTTTTGCAAGATATTACAATTGGAGAAACTGAGTAAGATTACATAGGGTCTCTATTATGTTTTTTAAACAGAACGTGAATCTGAAATTACCATAAAAGACATTTAATTAAAATATGAAACTATATCCACAAAGATAACAGTATTTAATACTTGAGACAACTACAAAAAAAAAAAAAAACCAAGAAAGTTAGGCAGAAAAGAATTTAATGTCGGGTATTAGGTCACCATAAAATTTTTGGAAGGCCTAGAAGAGTAGCCTCCAGGTTTAACGTCCTGGTACAACTACTGAATAACTACCATAGAACAGGCTCATTAAGGTAGCATCAACCTCCATGACCAGGAAACCAGGAACCAACCTGAAAGAACTGGCACAACCAAAAGTGTAGGCTCTTTCCTCAAATGTTTTACAAAGAACAGGAATTACTTCTGGAATTAGGAAAATAAAAAAAATTAACTCACAAAGATTAATTTCCAAAAATATTAATTTATTTTGGCAAATAGGAATTACAAGTTACAATATTCAATAATTATGCCTTGGGCTACTTCTACTTACTGTTTCTTTTCCTACACTATCTAGTTTATAAACAACAGTTGATAAATATCCCCCCACTAATTTTCCTATATTCTGCTTTTACTCATTCTATCTCATCCTCTCCATCTTTAAATCTCTTGTCTACTCATTTTCACTAACTCATATCCACATGTAGGTTTCTCTGCATACACTGTTGATAGGCAAGCACTTAGGCATTTACACTTTAGTCAAGATACACTGAACATACAAAGGCCAGTCCAAAAATTCGTACTTAGATTGAACAAACACTCTGCCAGACTCCTTCTCTTCAGACATGCACCTTCTCCATATATCTGCATCCATCACTCTTCTAAATAGAACACAACTGCAACTTTGGATTCCTTCAGAGAACAACAAAACCTCACAATCCTGTGGTATTTAGTACATAAATATGAGCTGAATGAACACTTGCTTTCATACTTTGAAAAGCACTGTTTACTAATTTAGAAACTCGGTGGTCAGGGTCCATCTTGGCTTTGTTGTCTTCCATACTCAACACCCAATAGCATGCTCTCACTAGCATTTCAATAAAATGATGAGTAAATGGCTATATTATTATTAAGAACAATTCTGTCACTCCACTAAGGCACCACCATGTTCCAGGTCTGATATATAAAGATAAAGAGGTTGGGAGAGGCTGGATGGAGGGTAGGTGCTACAGGTCACTCCCTGCACTGTCCAGGCTTAGAAGACTAAGAGGAGGGCAGGTGGACCTGAAATCAGCAACACGTGCAGTAAGTAGCCTACAAACTTTTGCTTGTTTGCTTTCATCAAAATACAGCTTTGATGGTGATTAACCAGTGGCAAATCATCAACTGCACCTGCACAGTCAACAGAGAAGAAATCAAAAGTGGGACATGTGTTATCAGAGTTTTAAGCAACCACGCAGGCCAGGCCTCCAAACCACTGGAATCTGAAGCGCAATCACACAGCCTGGGGCACCAGGATGCAGTCTCTGTTCTGAGACCTATGCTTCCCATGCACCTTTGCAAGTTTCCCCTCCCACTGGCCTGGCCACTCGGAAGGGGCCTAGGCCCAGTTCCATCCCCCATGCATGCAGCTTGGGCTTGGCACCTTCTGCATCCACCCACCACTGGCCCTGGGGCTACAGGAAAGCTGCCCCCAAGACCCCGCCAGCAAAAGGCCAGTGCCCAGGAGTAGGTGGGTCTGAGCGGTCATTCATCTTAAATCCTGCTCCTCCACCCACATCTGAGCCGCCTCGGGACTGCCCTTCGCCTGTAGCGCTAGTAAGAAGCCAGCACGTCGCCCTTCATCTGGCTGCCAGAGTCTCTGTCCACAGGCCCTGAGTACTTGGCCTTTCAAGTGCGTCAGGGAGGACCTGCCAGCGCTGCACAGCCACCAGGGGACACACGCTGAGGATGCCTCTGAGCTGAAGCTGTGAGTCAGCCTCAAGTTTAGTCTGGGAATTTTTGGGTACAGTGCTGGAATGGCTACTCTGTTCTCAGGAGCGTGCTCAATTCTGTTGACTCTAGTGATAAATTGGTTTAGACTCTGAAATCCCCTGACCTGTTCCTTGTTAGCTGTAGGCCAGGTGAAAGCCTATGAATGTAGTGAATTAAAATCACCAAAGATGTTTTGCCACCAAGGATGTTTCAAGAAAACCATTGGGAGATAAACCAATGTGTTAACTTAAGGGTGTCTCAACATGAGTTTTGAGTGATTTTATGATGAAGCATACCACTAATACAAATATTATGATAATAACAAAATAGCTGCATTTATTTATGTATTTCTAGGTGCCACCCTAAGGAGTTTTCACATATTTTCTCATTTAATACTCACAACAACCTCTAAATAGGTCCTATTTACTATGACTTTGAATGGTAATTGGCAAAATAGGGACAACAAACTGTATTATTTTCTTGTTTTATTGTTTGTTCTATTTAGTTATACATGACAGCAGAATGCATTTTGATTCTTTGTACCAAATGGATTACAACTTTTCATTGCTCTGTTTCTATACCATGTAGATTCACACCTTTCATGTAATCATACATGTACATAGGGTAACGATTTGTCTCATTCCATCATCTTTTCTTCCTCCTGCCCCCTCCATCCCCCCAGTTCCCTCTACACAATCCAAAGTTCATCCATTTTCCTACCGCCCCCCATGTATCAGCATCCACTTCTCAGAGAAAACATTTGACCTTTGGTTTTTTGGTATTGACACCTCATTTAGCATGATATTCTCCAACTTCATTTATTTACCTACAAATGCCATAATTTTATTCATCTTTATGACTGAATAATATTCCATTGTGTATATATACCACAATTTCTTTATTCACTTATCTATTGAAGGGCATCTAGGTTGGCTCCACAATCTAGCTATTGTGAATTGAACTGCTATAAGCATTGTCAAGGCTGTATCACTGTAGTATGCTGATTTTACTACCTTTGGTATAGTCAAGGAGTGGGATAACTGGGTCAAATGGTGGTCCCATTCCACATTTTGAAGGAATCTCTATATTGCTTTCCAGAGTGGCTACACAAATTTTCAAACCCACCAGCAATGTATGAATGTACCTTTTTCCCCACATTCTTACCAACATATGTTCTTGCTTGTATTCTTGATAATTGCCATTCTGATTGGAGTGAGATGAATCTTTAAGTAGTTTTGATTTGCATTTCTCTAATTGCTAGAGATTTCAAACATTTTTTCATGTATTTGCTGATTGATTATTTATCTTCTTCTGTAAAGTGTCTGCTCAGTTCCTTAGCCCATTTATTGATTGAGTTATTTTGTTTTTGGTGTTAAGTTTTTTGTGTTTCTTTTAAATTCTGGAGATTAGTGATCTATCTGAAGTGTGTATGGTAAAGATTTTCTGTCACTCTTTAGACTCTTCACATTATTGTTTACTTTGCTGAGAAAAAGCTTTTTAGTTTGAATTCATCCCATTTACTAATTTTTGTTTTTATTTCTTGTACTTTGGGAGTATTGTTAAGAAAGTCTGGTCCCAAGCTCATATGATGAAGATTTGGACCTACTTACAGAAACTGTATTATTTTCTAACTGTCTTGATAAGAATATTATTTCCATGTAAGTTAATCTTGGTGCTTCCATTTTAGAAGTGCACCCCCCTTCAATAAATTCATTGTTAACTACAAAGGAGTTCAATTTAGGTTTTTTCATAGAAATCCAACAAAGTACAGTTTTATGAAGCTAATTTTGTGTCTTGAGACTTAGTGAATACTGATCGAGCCACCTTGTTTATGTGCCAAGCACTTCTTATGATACTAGAGATAGAGACTACTAATCTCATGGAGCATATATTTGAAAAGGAAAAAAAGACAATAAATAAAAATCCAGTAGTAATCAATGCTAAGATCAATGCTGAGACAGAAAAATTGTGTCACAGCATAGGGCCACATTCATTTTGTGCAGCACCTTTCCTATTACCCAAGTTTTACACCAGAGGCCTATCTCTGGTCATCCTAACAAATCTGAAATGCCCCCAAAACCAAATGGAAACAATAATGGGAAAAAGAAAGAAAGAAACTTTAATCAGTGTAGCTGTATTGGAAAGAGAAGTGATGTCAAATGTCCTGTCTTTCAGGTTTGATGTGAGCTTTGGCTTAAATAGAGAAAGAACTGGGACCAGAGACAAGAGGTACGTGTAATAAGCAGGTGTGGTCAAACTGTGGTGTGGTTTATTATTTTCTTGAGTTATGATCACACCAAGTCTTACTGGTGTTGAGGAAATTGCAGCAGTTCCAGGGGCAATTTTCTCTTGCTTCATGGATTATTTATCTATTAGATCAATGATCCTGGAATGGGGGAGAATTTAGTTCCCATGGGACTATACTGCTCCTGCTGAGGGAGGGCAATCTCTTCATGGTTGATCTGACTGCAAGACTTACTTGGAAAATGCAGGGTAATGACTGAAGACTTCTAGGCACTACTCCAGGGCTCTGGAACAGGACACAGTAAAAGCAAGCAGTTTGTGGAAAATGCCTCAGTTGTTCTGAACTTGATGTCTTCAGCCTTGAATGAAGCACATTATCAACTTTAGATAAATACTTCTTAAATAATTAATATGCTTATGCTTATATAAACTAGTATAGCCATTATGAAAATGCTATGGGGTTCCACAAAACAACTGAAAGTAGAACTACATAATCCAGCATTGAGGAGGAATCTGACCCAAAGTTTAATAAGGTAAAAAAAAAAACAGAAATACTAAATTAAGTCAGAGATGCCAAACTTTATCCTGCTTTTAGTTACCCATTGTGCATCAGCGATTCCAAGAATAGAGACAGGGCTTTTTAGCAAAGGCATCCTAAGTCCCTGTTTTACTCCCCTATTTGGGTGTTTTTTCAAAACCTTATGATTTATATCCTTTGGTGGCTTCTCTGGAAGATCTTGTTCTATGATACTGCTACTGAGTGTTTTTTTGCTTCCTGTTCTCTGTTTGACTTACTTCCTCCCATCCAGATTCTCATGCACTAAATTTATCTGCTAAAGTACTGATATAAACCACCTGCCACTTAGACAAAAGGATGCTGATTATTTTTAACTTTATCATTTCAGAGATGGGGTCCTAGTTATAAATTAAATAGACCATTGATATAACGAGCCTGGCATTTAAAATATAGTTGACAAAGTCTAGCTGAGAGACTCCAGGTGTGCAAGTTATGTAAAATATTTAGAAGTTTTACTTTGAATGCTGTATGAAATGAGCCTATAGGGGAGAAACAGAGACTTCAGGTCAGAGACTATTGCAAGTCTGGGCAAAAGATGATAATTTGGGGGCTGGCATGGTAATTGTGGTGTGGTGAGTAGATATATTGAACAGGTAATGCCTAGAAGATTCACTAATTGAGAATTGGGGAGAAATGGGATTATAAAAGATGATTTCAAGGATTTGGTATTAGCATGTGGTAGAATGGAGTTGCCATATGGAAGAAGGAAGACAGAATGAAGAGTTTGGGGAGCTTCACAAGTTCATTTTTGTGCTGGCAGGTATGCAGACATAGGCGAACTCTCATACATTGCTGGTGGGAATGTAAATTAGTACAGCCATTATGAAAAACACTATGGGACTCCTCAAAAAAAAAAAAAGAAACAACAAAAAGTAGAGCTACCATATGATCCTGCAACTACATTACTGAGTGTATATCCAAAGGAAATAAAATCAGTATGTCAAAGAGATATCACTTCCATGTTTATTGAAGCACTATTCATAATAGTCAAGATGTGGAATCAACCTAGGTGTCCCTTTGTGGATGAATGAATAAAGAAAATGTGGCATATATATACAGTGGAATATTTGTCAGTCAAAAAAGGATGAAATTCTATCATTTAGAGCAACATGGATGAGCCTGTGTGACATTAAGTAAAATAAGTCATACACAAAAAAACACTGCATATTTTCACTTAAATGTGGAAGCTGAAAAAGTTGATTTCATAGAAGTGGATAGTAGAATAATGATTACAAGAGTCTAGGAAGAGTGAGAAAAAGAGGGGAATGGAGAAAGAAAGGTTAATGGGCACAAAGGTGCAGCTGGATAGGAGGAACAATTTCTAATGCTCTCTAGCACAATGGGGTTATTATAGTTGATAATTAATTGAATATTTCAAAATAGTATAGAGGATAGTGAATGTTTCTAACACAATATATTAATAAATTTTTGAGGTGATCAATAAATCAATTACCCTGATCTGATTATTTCACCTTGTATACACATAGCAAAATGTCACTGTATCCCATAAATATGTACAATGATTATGTCCATTAAAGTTTGTAAAATACATGTATCAAAAGCTTTTTTCCAAAGGAATTCATGTTGAGAAAAAACAATTCAATTTTGGGCAGAGTATAATGAGACAGTAATACAGATCCAAATACAGGTATTGAATAGTTAACTGGATAGACAATTCTAGAGTTCAAGGGAAAGGGTTAGAACTGAGCAGAAATAAGAAAATCATAATTTTAGGATAGAGCTTAAGTTCTAGTATCCCCAAGACAATGAATGCAACTATAAAAAAAGACTAATCCTTGGTTAACTAATATTTAGAAATTGAGAAGAGGAAACAGCAGAAGAGACTAGGAACAGCCAGTGAAATAGTATGAGAACTAAGAATATAGTATCCCTAAGAACAGATGAAAAAGGGTTTCAAGTGTGATGGTCTGAATCAAATACAGTTAAGATGTGGACTAAATGTAGGATAGAAAATAAGTACTAAATTGAACAACATTATGGTTTTTAATGGTCTTGGCAAGAGGTCCAGTGCCTGACTGGAGTGATTAAATAAAGAGAATGAAAGGAAATAAGGTTGAGACAGACCATTTCACCTCTTTTGAAGAGTTTTGGTATAAAAGAAAGCAGAAAATTGGCAGCAGTAACTACCAAGTCAAAGAAAGTTTATTTTGTTTTAAGATGGTGATGTTAGAGCATATTGAATACTGATGGGAAAAATCCAGTGGAGATAAATTCTAATGATACCAGGATAATGTTCTTGAGTGAGACGAGGTGGGATCTAATGCACAATTAGAGGGGTTGGCCTAGACATTAGAAGGCACAGTATGAAAACAAATTTGCTGGTGACAGCACCTGATCTCTGACTCTACTGTCTAAATGAAATAAGAATGGCATCTGGTGAGCTTGTGTGAGAGGGGTGTTGGGGGTTTGAGGACAGAAAGTTGTGAAATAGTTGTCTAAGAAAGTAGAGAGTGAATGGACAGGAGAAATATGGTACCATTGCCAAGCAGCAGTGAGAGCCACTTGAAGTTGATGGTCAGGAGACCAGGCAGCATGGTGTATGTTGGCTGCAGGTGGGCAGGAGTTAGAGAATTGAGTCTTACCAGGGTTGGATATTTGCCATATAGATACAACAGAGTGAAAATAATGTTGATCATATCCCCAATATCTAGAATACAGGTGAACACAATAGATAAGGTCCCTGTACTTATGTACTTCAGGTTCTAGTGATGAATAAATATAAAAAGAAAAGAAAGTACAAATAAATTATCAGTTAGAATTGTGCTAAGAAGGTAATGATATTGAGAATAGGGCTTGGTAGCAGCTGAGTAGAGTGGGTTGAAAAGGATAGCACTATAAAGATGATATTGAAATTAAGGTCTGAATGATGGGAAGCCAGCATTGCAAAAAAAGAGAAAGAAAGTATAGATCAAAGGGATCACAAAGGCAAAGTCATTGAGATAAGATTTGTAAGGGATAATAAATATATTTAAAAATTGGTGACAGAGCTGGGTGCAATGGAGTGCATCTGTAATCCCAGACACTTTGGAGACTGAGATAGGAGAATGGCAAGTTCAGGGTAACCCTGGGCAATTTAGTGAGTCTGTCTTAAAACAAAAATGACTGTAAAATAAAATAAAAGGTATGTAAATTAAAAATCTATGTAGATCAATGGTAGAACAATTATTTAGCATATGTGGGACCCGGTGTTCAATCTCTACTGATAAAAGAAAAAAAAAATTAGTGAAGATGCACTTGAAGGGATTTGGCCATTGATAAACACATGGTGAAAGGTGACAGAAACAGATTCCAGGGAGACTCCCACAGGTGTCTACCCTGGGATATGTATGTTTGTGCCATCACTGAGGGATTATAAGACATAATAGCTAGTTTGAGTGAGGAAAGGTAATAAATTCACCTTTAGGATGTACTGGATTTGTACCTAGAACAATGTCTGGCCCATAGGTAGAACTGAGAAAGTATTGTTAAATGCTTGAGGGAGGGGCTTTCGCTGGCTCTTTGCGGTACCAAATCCGCGGGTATTTGTCACTGCCTGCAGCAACAATTTGCGCGGGTATAGAGGAGAGAGGAAATGAGGTTTACTTGCTTTGAGAGGAGAGAGAGAGAGAGGCTTTGCTTATCGGAGAGAAAGAGAGACTTTGCTTAAGAGAGAGAGAGACTACACTTTCAGAGATCCATGTCTTCTTAGTTTTGCTGCTTCTGCTTAAAGGTGCGTCCTGCATCCTGTGAACTAAGGGTGCGCCTATGTGAGGTGCTTCTTGGTGATGCGTCCCGCATACTGCGATCTGCCTATCTGTCATCTAGAGGTGTGTTCTTAAGTTTTCTGCTCTGCGATCGATGTTCCGCCGCTGCCCCACTCGCTGTTTTTATCTGCTTGCCATTTCTTCTTTTTCCTTTCTGCTAATGGCTTCTCTGCTTCTTTCTGCTGTCTGCTACTCTTATTGTCGCTCCTTACTGTTGCGCCTTACTGTCTCGCCTTACTCTTGCTCCTTACTCCCGTGCCCCGCCCACCGCCTGCTTATATTCCCTCCAGGAGGCAGAGGGCGGGGCCACACCAGTTGTGTCAGGCAAGGAGCCAGCTGCCCCATCACGTCAAGGGTGAAAACGAGCAAGCCAGAGCAGGCGCGCCCGGGAATACCTGTGCATGCGCTGTGCGCATGGACTTAACTGAATACGGCCAGTGATAAATCACCTGAGTGCGCTTATGCTAATTAACCTCCTCACTGGCGATGTGATCAGGCACCGTTCTCACTGGCACAGCCCCCAACAAGGGGCCTTTGGAGCAGCTCAAAAATATAGGACCTATGATTTTTATAATCTTGAGGAAAAGAGAATATTTAACAAATGGGCAAACCAAGGCACAGAAAGTTTAGAAAACCTGTTCAATATTTTCTAGTGAGTCAGTATTAACTGCCAGAATGAAGTCTAGCTGAATTGCTTTTTCATTCATTGCTCAGGTTATATAGTCATAATGCTTGTATTTATTCTGTTTTATTCCTCCACAAAAGGGAATGCCCTCTGACAACAACCCAGTAACATTAAGAATAACCAAATCATGCCTTTGATAGATCTTAACATCAACCCCAACCAAAACAAGAATGATTAAAGCACAGGTTAGGGAACAGGTTATATTTCCTGTCCACTATGTCCTTGGTCTACTGGGTTAAAATAGGATACTAGTTGGCAGAATCTAGTGAGTCAGATATGGAACTTCAGTAAAAGATGTGACCATAGGGGAAAATGTTTCAGACCTCTTCTTGCATTCATGAACTTGGACTTTTGGACTAACGTTAGGATTAGGTCAGTGCCCTACACTGAGTTGAAAGCAATTTGTGTTTTCTTTCTCCAAAGCAAGGAAAAACTGCACTTGACTTTGATGTAACTATATATCTTAGGCATCAGATTTATATAATAAATGTAGAACCCAGAGAGCCCAGGAGCCTGAGAAGATATACCAACAAGACTGTGCATTTCAGTATAGCAAGAAGTGCTTTACAGAACTCTTGTCCAGTCATCTCTGAGAACTGTCACTCCCTTTCAATACCATAGGTAAAGGCACACACTAAAAAATTATCAAAAATTTATTGAGAACACAGGTCACAGATTGTAGATAGCTTTGCACTGAAACTTGTCTGTGTGTCTTTTGTTTGACAGAGCAGTACTTGTTGTCCTATTTTATTTGTTTAAAGTACTGGAATTGAACCCAAGGTTTTATGTGTGTTAAGCAAGCACCCTCCTACTGAACTACATCCCCATTCCTTTTTATTTTATTTTATTTGGGGCATGGGTAGTCTGGCTATGTTGCCAAGGCTGACCTCAAACTGTGATCTTCCTGTATTAGCCTCCTCAGTAGTTATGATGACAATCTTGTGCCATGTGCCCAGCTTTTTTGTTTCTTCTAATTTAATACTTTTAAAAAAATGGTTACAAGCAATTTAACTCTTTTTGGTCCAGCAGGAAAAAGTTTATGCAGTCTACCTAGTTAATCCCTCAAGTCTTTGAGTGTACTACTGCTGGAGTTTAACTTTTCTGACAGATTTTCATGTAATGAGCAGATTATCTCAGCAGTAAAATTGCATAAAGTCAAATGTTCCTCCTGATTCAGCCTATACTGAAATCCTAAGAACACTCTGTGACCTTCCTCTTCCTCTGGGTTGATAAGAACCCAAAGCCATCTTATATCCTAACTTCGCAATGCCTTGGTCTTAGGTTTGAAAAATGAACATACCTGTTGCACATATATCTGCATTCCTGAAGTACAGTTGTAACATTTAGCCAAGGAAGTTTCCCATTTTGATACCCCAAAATGCTCAAAAATGGCATGTAAAATAATCTTCAACCTCAGAGGACTAAAATAATCTGAGTGCTTCCAAAAGGCCCATGATGCATAGTAATTCATAGTGATGACAATAGTAGTTGTCCTATAAAACTGTTGAGAACACTAAATAGACCACTTTTTTAAAAATTATTTTTAGATGTTGATAGACCTTTATTTTATTTATTTATTTATATGCAGTACTGAGAAATGAACCCAGTGCCTCACACATGCTAGGCAAATGCTGTACCAGGGAGCCATAACCCTTGTCCCACTTTTTTTTTTAAATAAGAAGCAAAACACAAATTTGAATTTCCAGGGTATTGTAAAATACCAAAATACTTTAGCTGGAAATAAATCTGGGGGTCACCAAACTGTCTGAATCTCACCAGTAAAGACTCAAGTGATCAGGAGTTATCCTTCATGGTTGAGGTTCCATGGTAATCTCATTAGCTTGTGAAGTCCACAGGCATAGTGTTTTACTCATTTTCATGACCCATAGATGTGGTCTCTGAAAGCTAACAGAATCACAGAGTGTGCTTTATCTACTCAAGTATAGTTCATGCATAGCCAACTTTGGTAGATTGTATTCCTATTCCCAACTCTCCGTCTTCTCCCGTATAGAAATATTGTGCATCCAGACCCGTTGTCATGTGACTTTCTGTGTCTCTCAATGGACAGAACCAATGTGCTTTGTTTTGGAATGTTTATGAACATGATGTATGAGTTGAAGTTTTAAATGTGCCTGCTTAGATGATTTCTACTGCCTGCTATGAAAGCTATATAAATCAAATAAGTTCCATGGTGATTAAAATTTTTTCCTAAACATCCATGTAAACATTAATTCATATCATTTCAAAAAGTGTACGTGTATACATTATGTGTATGTCTTAATATCATCACCTGTAGAGGTGGAACTAGAATTGTGCCTGCATTCTCCTTCATCATGCCTCTTTGTGAGTCCCATATCTCCTTTCCATGTTAATTTTCCACCTTAGATTTTCTGCTAATAAGGTAAAGGTAACTGTTGTTTAATTAAATGGCTATCCTGCACATGTGTTTGGTCCTCACCAACTAGAGTTGCACTTATCATCTAGGAAATTATCTGCTATTAATATTTTCTTTATTTCTTAATTTAATATTTTATTTGTTTTGTTATACATGACTGTAGAATGTATTTTGGCATATTATACATATATGGAGTATAACTTTCCATCCTTGTGCTTGTGCATGATGTGGAGATACACTGGTCATGAATTCATATGTGAACATAGGGAAGTTATGTTCAATTTATTTTACTGTCTTTCCTATTCTCATTCCCCTTTCCTTCATTCTTCTTTATCTAATGTACTTCTATTTTTCCCTAACCCCACCTTATTTTGTGTTAGCATCTGCATATCAGACAGGATATTCAACCTTTGGTTTCTTGGGATTGGCTTATTTCACTTAGTATGATAGTCTCCATTTTGGTCCATTTATTTGCAAATGCCACAATTTCATTCTTCTTTATGGCCAAGTAAATTCTATTTTATATATATACCACATTTATTTATCCATTCATCTGTTGAAGGACATATACATTGGTTCCATAGTTTAGCTACTGTGAATTGAACTGCTATAAATATTGTTGTGGCTGTGACACTGTAGTATGTTGATTTTAAGTCCTTTGGGTATAAACCTAGGAGTGGGATAACTGGGTCAAATGGTGGTTCTATTCCAAGTTTTCTGAGGAATCTCCATATTGCTTTCCAGAAAGGTTGCACCAGTTTGCAGTCCTCCCAGCAATGTATGAGTGAACATTTTTCACCATGTCCTTGCCAACATTTATTCTTATATTTATTCTTGATAGCTATTATTCTGACAGCAGTGAGATGAACTCTCAATGCCATTTTAATTTGTATTTCTCTAATCACTAGAGATGTTGAACATTTTTTATGTTTGTTGTGTGCTATTGATATTTTCAAAATAGTACAATCCTCACAGTTTAGGTAGAAGTTGCTAACATTTGCTCTTCTTATGTTCCTTGGTGATAACTTGATCACAAATTTACACATAGCTTAAAGGAGAACTAGGAAAATACAGTTCTTCTTTGGACAGCCCCATTCCAAAGAGATATATGATATTGTAAGAGGAGGAGAAAACATTTTACTGAGTATCTAGCAGTGTCTGCTTCTTGTCCAGCCACTAAAATTTAATGTTAATTCTGCTCTTGATATGCTCATTCCTACTCCAAAGATGACAACTCCAAACCCATCTGGCTACTGCACCCAACTTGAATTGTATGTCTGGTTGACATGCAGTTGTCTCTCTGACTCAGATGTAGCTCCTTGTGGTCCAGTGATTCATTAATAGAAAGAATACTATCTGTGTTCTCCAACAACTGAGAAACCATGGTTTAATAGAAACTGGATGGTTGTAGATGAGATGTCCTGTTCTTAAGTATCCCTTGGCACTACCATAGGTCTTGGGAGGGATGGAATGGGAAACTAATTATTCTGAAATCTCAGAGGACTTTTAGGTAACTGAAAAAAATAACATTGCTTTATCTTCCTAGGAGAAAGTAGCATTAGACAGAAGGAAAGGTCCTTGGTGACAAAAGGCACTCCTTTTGGTGGTAATTTGTGAGGACAGACACTAGATAAATAAAGGTTTTAGTGGAAGTATTGCAGGAACAAAGTGAGAAGAGAATTCAGAGCAAAATTAAATAGCAGCTCTTTTAAAATAAGAACGACTTGACTAGAGCATCTTGATGTATTCATTGAAAGATTAGTAGATTTTGATGAATAACTTTTGACAGAACCACATCAAAAAGTTAAAATATTCTGCCCACCTATAATCCCAGTGACTCAGTATGCTGAAGCAGAAGGATCATAACTTCAAAGCCAGCTTCAGAAAGTAGTGAGGACTTAAGAATCTTAGTGAGACCCTGTCTCAAAATGAAAAATAATGGGTTGTGGCTCAGTAGGTAAGTGCCCCAGGTTCAATCTCTCATACCCCAACCAAAGGGAAAGCATTCCTTTTTATTACATATATACATACATATATAAATATGTGTGTATATATACATATTTATGGACACACACACAACTCCACCTTTGATCCTCTTTTCTTTCATTCTCCCATTAGGTGATGTGGACATTATGTGTTTCCCACTGTGTGCTTCCTATATTTTTATATAATTCAGACCATATATTGGTCTAAGACAGGCATCTTCCTAATGGAGTAAAATAATTCTCCAAGCCAAAGATCTATTTAAAAGTAGTTGAAATGAAAACAGCAATAGTTCATCTAAAAGTAGTTTAAAACATGCATGGGGATTTTATAGTAAATTCTACCAGTAGTGTAGATCTGAAGATCCAGTTCATGAGGTGGGGAGGAGGGACAGAAAAGGGTAGGATCACCAGTTTGAAAAGATTTACTGCAAGGAAAGTGTTCTGTGTTTTGGCATTTCTATCAAGCTTGCTTGGAAGTTGTTGACAGTTTTGTTTTAGTAGGAGTTTGTCACTTTAAGGGAAAAGCAGGAAGTTAAAAGTGAATGCGGAGAGGAGGGGAGCAAAAGAGATTAGAGGACCATTCTGTCTCCAGAGGGAGTAAAAGGGCACTGCCTATAACAGCAGAAGTCGTAGATGACATATTTGTTTTTTTATTTCCTGCCCAAAGCAGATTCACTCCACATTTTCTTCCCAATAAGAGAGGAAGAATTGCTGCCAATGAGTGAGTGGGGTGTTGGCTGAAAGGAGGTGGGGCAGAACAGCTCCTCCCTATCAACTGTTGCTACTGTTTGTACTTCTGTAGTTTATATTTCTTTTATTACAGCAGAAAATCAGATTAATTTCCAGGTTGCAGCTGAAGAATCAGCCAGATGCTTCTGGAAACAGTAAGATAACACTATGCAGCTCTGGGTCCTGCAGGCAACTGGGCTGCCCTACCCTGTGCAGGAGATTCCTTCTGAAGAGGGCAACCAAATCTGGCTTTCCCAAAGTCACCTCTTGTTACAGAATTTATTTGAGTGTCATGACAACTGTCTTTTATAAAAACTGTTGACAGATTTGTGTTTTCTGTCTCTTGTCATTCTTTCTTTAGGAAAAGTGACATTGCCATATCCAGATGAAGACCTCTGGAGACCATGACCAAGAAAAGAATTTCTGTGATTGGGAGTGAAGCCTGTGGGCTCTCTTCTGTCAAGTGGTGCCTGGATGAAGACTTGGAATCTGTTTCCTTTGAAAGAACTGATTACATTGGAGGACTGTGTAGGTATCAGGTAAATCTCCTTGTCCCTTAATACTTGAAGTCCTCCCTGCAGATGGGTGCATGCAACATTTTATCTCGTTAGATAATATGAGAGCTTGATAGTGACTAAACCTGATAAAATTCTGCCTGTTGACTTCTTAACATCCCCCCACCCTACATTTCATGAGGGTTTCTCTCTCCCTCTGTTGGTTGCAAAATGCATTGCAGATGTCCCTTTTTTTTCCTTTTCTACTGTCTATGAAAACCACAGACAATATTTTCATTTCATTAGCTTTTCTATTTTTCAGAAGAGGGAAACAATCTGGTGAAGCAGGGAGGATGAGTAACAGAACAACATATATTAGAAAGAACAAAGGGATTAGAAAATGTAGAGTGGTTGCTTCTGATATGTCTAAAAGACAGATGAGGTAGAATAACCTGCTAACAACTCCTTCCAGGAATACCCACCTCTAATCTTCAACATTACTTTTCTATTAAAAATCCAAATAGTTTTCTGACATTTCTTTTCCTTGAATAAGGTATAAAATTTGAAAGTATTGTTTGCTGTAAACTTCTTGTTTTGAGAAGTTCAAAGTCCTTTGTCTTCCAGAAGAGGGTAGAGGGCACCTGCATTGGGTTTTCTTGTCCTTACACATATTCAGTTTTAAAGTTAAATTGTTTTAATGTGCACATCCAATCCTGCAACTTGTTAGTAACCACTGACAATGCCATCTATTTAAATGGCATGCTTATTAAGTGACAAAAATTATTAGTCACCTTCATTGATCTCTAACTTGGTTTACTTTTAAACTCATTTTCTGAACAAGCAAATGGAATTGAGGTGTCACAGGTATATCTCACATCATAAAAACTAACACAGTGTTGGCCAGCTGCTTAAAAGTGGCCTTATGACATTTCTTAGTTGAACAAATGTGTTGTTTCTTGACTTCATTTTGGGGACTAATTCTGACTATGGTCTTATTCATATCTAAACTGAATCCCCTTAGCAAATCCCTATACCATTATCATAATCAGATGTGGGCTGAAAACCCTGTTAATTTGTTTTCAGTAACAGAAAATTCTACTCTTGAAATCCAGTCACACCCTAGTGTAGAGGTTAAGAACACTCTTTTAGATTCAAAGACTGTCATTTACAAGAAATATGGCCTTGGGCGAATCATTAAACCTCTCTGCCCACTGTTTTTTTAATCTTTAGGAAGGGATAATAGTAATACGCCCTTTGTACAGTGATCATAGGATTAAGTGAAAGAAAAATTACATCAATCACTTATAAAAGTGACAGCTCCACATATGGTTACATGTCAGTTATTACTCATGCCTAGAGTGAGACCCCCACATTTTGCATCTCCTTAAGCATTGTAGCCAGGTTTGGCAATTACTGAACAGCAGTGAAATCAATTGAGGCAGGGATGATTTTGGGAGGGTAGCCATTATTCTGCCTGATTATCAGTTTTGTGGTTTTTAAACTCTAAATGGATTTGAAGTTAAAATCTGCTGAATATACAACATGGGGATTTCTTTTTTATTATCCTCTGGGCAAAATTTCAACACACTCTGAACCACTTCCATAAAAAAATAAACTTTCATTATAATGCTCTGACTTTTCTTAACACAGACATACCTATATGGTTCACTATTATATTCTAGAATCAAGAATGATGCCTGGCATATATTTCCTACCCAATATATTTGTTTAATAAGTAGATTTCTGAGAAGGAAGCTGTCCTAAGTGGCTGCTAAGAATGTTTATGGAGATATAGGCCCTCCTTTGTACATTTTTCAGTTATGTAGCTGTGGAGACTAAGATATTATAAACATCCTTTAATGGACTGAAACATATTTTGCATGTTGCTGGTGGTTACCTTGAGAACTCTTTCCTAAGATATACTTCTCTATCAGTCCCATGATCATTATTTGGGGTCTAGTTGTCCTTCCGTTCCCCCCAAAATTTTTTTATAATTTGTTAGAGGTTTCATATGTAGAATTGATGTAAGCACTTTGAAATTCCACCTCCACTGGTAGGTGTCCAATAAGAACACTGGGAATTCAGGGTTTCTATTTTCTCATTTTCTGTGACAGTTTTCTGGGATTCAGTATATTTTTATTTTCTTCTCAGGAAGTACCACTTGCACTTTCCTATTGTGATTCCTCTTTCATTTTTCTATCTGCCAAACAAGTGTTGTCTCAGGCACCACCATTTCTATTTTCTGATCATGTTCTACCTACCAAACTGGTATTGTCTTCTCCTTGTACAGCTGAAAAAGTTCTAATAATAATTATATTAGCTCTCAAGACATTATTTTCAATCAATTCTTGATCTCTTCATTAACATTAAGTAATATTGATGGTAGAAAGTAGGTTGTGAAGGGTTTCAAGGTGGCGGACTAGAGGGCGGCTGCATTTCATGTTGCTCCAGGACACAGGATTCAAAAGAGAAGATAGTGAGAAACATGGGACCAACTCAAAGCCGCCAGGTGAGTCTCTCCTGTTGGGGAGGCATCCCAGATGGGGCAGTAGTCCCAGATCGCAGGGAACTTTGTGAAGTAGATTTGCCCGGTGAGCTGCCCCTCCCCCAGCTGGAGCAGTAAACTCGGACAACTGGGAGCATCATAGAGGAGGCCGCTCAGCACAGCGCTTGGACTCAGAGCAACCACTGGGGCTCCGGGTGGCTGCCTGAGGAGGAGCTGCATGGCGAGCTGTTTGGAATCACAGCTATTGCTTCTGAACACCTGAGGGCTGCCCAGAGGAAGAGGAGGAGCAAGGTGGGTCACTTGGTTTCAGAGGGACTACACCAGAGCTACAGGTGGTTGCCAGAGGAGGAGCGGCATGGCGAGCTGTTTAGACTCAGAGCGACCACTTCTGAAAACCAGGGGGCTGCCCGAAGGAAGAGGAGGAACGTGGCGGATCGCTTCGTCTAAGAGTGACTGCATCAGAGCTCCGGGTGTCTGTTCAGAGGAGAAGGCAAGTGGTGAGTTGTTTGGACTCAAAGCGAATACTCCTGAACACCAGTGGCCTGTTTGGAGGAGGAGAGAGGTGGGTCCCTTGGTCTCGGAGTAACCGATCCTGAACACTCAGGGGGATACCCTGAGGAGGAGGAGGTACAGGGTGGGTCACTTGGACTTGGAGTGACTGCCTAAAGCTATGGGCGGTTGGTGGGAGGAGGAGAGGCAAAGTGAGTTGCTTGGACTCCTAGTGACTGTGTTGGAACACCGGTGGCTGTCCAGAAGAAGAGGTGTGTGGTGGGTCGCTGGGACTCGGAGTGACTGTACAGAGCTCCAGGTGGCTGCTCAGAGGAGGGGCCACATAGGCAGGTGATTAGATGCAGAGCAGGGTCCCAGGACCTAGGCGGCTTCTTGGTGGAAGAGCTGCACAGAGACACGCTTAGGGGCAGAGCGGAGTTTTCAAAAGTGTGGGCAAATTCTCTGAGGAGAGGCAGCTTAAGGAGACTTGTCTGCAAAGGGTGAGGCTCCCAGGCCCAGGAGGAAGGTCCGGCCCCTGGGATCATTGCAGAGGAAGACAGCCCAGTCCAGGCATTAGTTGTAGATTGAGGGGAACCTCTAGGAGGGGAACTGATCAATGAGAACTCCCCACCAAGTGAGTCTTCCCTGCCGAGTGTGGTTTTCCCACAAGAATGGTAAAACCATAGCCACAGGCACAAAGAGGCCTTGCCTCAGCCCGCAGCCTAGTTCCCCTTTGGATGACCATTGGTCAACAAGTGGAGGCACCTCTGCCCACTAGCAGGGAATATACCCCACCTGAGGGTCACCACCCCTAGAGAGGCAGCTTCCTTGTGGAGCACCGCATTATCAATTTCCTCCAAGACTTCAGGCTACTGAAGGCTAAGAGAGGATATACTAGAAATCTTCAGGGACATTATAAGCCAATAGAGGAAATCTATAATATCTTAATGATCCACTGATTCCTAAACAATATGAGAAAACAAGGGAAGAAATTGCCCCAAACAAATCTAGATGTTACATCAATAAAATCCAACAACAGCATGGCAGAATAAATGACAGAAAGGGAGTTCAGAATGTACATAATTAAAATGATCAGGAAAGCAAATGATGAGATGAAAGAGCAAATGCAGGCATTGAATGATGAGATGAAAAAGCAAATGCAGGCATTGAATGAACGCACCAATCGACAGTTAAAAGAGCAAATACTGGAAGCAAAAGATCAGTTCAATAAAGAGTTAGAGATATTGAAAAAAAGACCAAACAGAAATCCTTGAAATGAAGGAAAAAATAAACCAAATTAAGAACTCCATAGAAAGCATAACCAATAGGGTAGAACACCTGGAAGACAACCTCAGATATTGAAGACAAAATATTTAACCTTGAAAACAAAGTTGAAGAAACAAAGAAGATGGTAAGAAATCATGAACAGAATCTCCAAGAACTATGGGACATCATGAAAAGGCCAAATTTGAGAATTATTGGGATTGAGGAAGGCATAGAGAAACAAACCAAAGGAATGAACAATCTATTCAATGAAATAATATCAGAAAATTTCCCAAATCTGAAGAATGAAATGGAAAATCAAGTTCAAGAGGCTTATACGACTCCAAATACACAAAATGACAACAGACCCACACCAAGGCACATTATATTGAAAATACCTAACATACAAAATAAAGACAGAATTTTAAAGGGTGTGAGAGAAAAGAACCAAATTACATTCAGGGGGAAACCAATGCGGATGTTAGCAGATTTTCCAATCCAGACCCTAAAAGTTGGAAGGACCTGGAACAACATTTTTTAAGCTCTGAAAGAAAATGGATGCCAACCAAGAATCTTATACCCAGCAAAACTTACCTCCAAATTTGATGATGAAATAAAATCTTTCCATGATAAACAAAAGCTAAAATAATTTACAAAAGAAAGCCAGCATTACGGAACATGCTCAGCAAAATATTCCATGAGGAAGAGATAAAAAACAAAGAAGCAAATCAGCAATGGAAGGAATTATCCTAAAGGAACTGTCAAATAAAGGAGGACCAAGTTGTGTCAAAAAAAATAAATAAATAAAATTTTAAAAATGAACCAAATAACCGGGAATACAACTATATCTCAATAATAACCCTGAATGTTAATGGCCTGAATTCATCAATCAAAAGACATTGACTGGCAGATTGGATTAAAAAGAAAGATCCAACAATATGTTGCCTGCAAGAGACTCACCTCATAGAAAGAGATACCCATAGAATAAAGGTGAAAGGATGGGGAAAAACATACCATGCACATGGACTCAGCAAAAAAGCTGAGTATCCATCCTCCTTTCAGATTATGTGGACTTCAAGCCAAAGTTAGTCAGAAGGGATAAAGAAGGACATTTCATACTGCTTAAGGGAAACATAAGTCAGCAAGATCTAGCAATCATAAACATCTATGCCCCAAACAGTGGCTCATCCATGTATTTCAAACAAATCCTTCTCAGTTTTAGAAACCAAATAGACCATAACACTAGAATATTAGGTGATTTTAACACACCTCTCTCACCACTGGACAGATCTTCCAAACAAAAATTGAACAAAGAAACTTTAGATCTCAAAAACACAATCAATAATTTAGACTTAACAGACATTTGTAGAATATACCATCCAACCAAGAGCGAATACACTTTCTTCTCAGCAGCACATGGATCCTTCTCTAAAATAGACCATATATTATGCCACAAAGCTAATGTTAGCAAATACAAGAAGATAGAGACACTACCTTGTATTCTATCAGATCAAAATGTATTGAAGTTAGAAATAAATGAAAGAGTAAAAAACAGAAACTACTCCAACATCCTGCAGATTAAACAATATGCTATTATATGATGAATGAATAACAAGATATTAGGAAGGAAATTAAAAATTTCTTAGAGGTAAATGAGAACAAAGAAACATCATATCAAAATCTCTGGGACACTATGAAAGCAGTACTTAGAGGAAAATTTATTTCATGGAGTGTATTTAATAAAAGAAGTAAAACTCAACAAATAAATGACTTAACACTAGAAACACTAGAAAAAGCCCTAGAAAAAGAACAACAGACCAACAACAAAAGTAGTAGAAGACAGGAAATAATTAAACTCAGAGCTGAAATCAATGAAATTGAAACAAAATAAACAATACAAAAAATGGACAAATAAATAGTTGGTTCTTCGAAAAAATAAACAAAATTGATAAACCTTTAGCCACACTAACAAAGAGAAAACGAGAGAAAACCCAAATCACTAAAATTCGGAATGAACAAGGAAATATCACAACAGACACGAGTGAAATACAAAACATAATTACAAGTTATTTTTAAAATCTATACTCAAAATAGGAAATTTTGAAGACATCAACAGGTTTCTAGAGACATATGAATTGCCTAAACTGAACGAGGAGGACATACACAATTTAAATAGACCAATTTCAAGTAATGAAATTGAAGAAGTCATCAAAAGCCTAACAACAAAGAAAAGTCCAGGACCAGATGGGTTCTCAGCTGAGTTCTAGAAAACCTTTAAAGAGGAGCTCATTCCAATACTTCTCAAAGTATTCCATAAAATAGAAGAGGAGGGAACCCTCCCAAACTCATTCTATGAAGCCAATATTACCCTGATACCTAAACCAGACAGAGACACATTGAGGAAAGAAAATTTCAGACCAATATCCTTAATGAACATTGATGTAAAAATTCTCAACAAAATTTTAGCAAATCGCATACAAAAACATATTAAAAAGATAGTGCACCATGATCAAGTGGGTTTCATTCCAGGGATGCAAGGTTGGTTCAACATCAGGAAATCAATAAATGTAATTCACCATAACAACAGACTTAAAGTCAAGAATCACATGATTATTCCAATAGATGCAGAGAAAGCATTTGATAAAATACAGCACCCCTTCATGCTCAAAACACTAGAAAAAATAGGGATAGTGGGAACATTCCTTAACATGTTAAAGGCCATCTATGCTAAGCCATGGTTAATATCATTCTAAATGGTGAAAAACTGAAAGCATTCTCCCTAAAAATGGGAACAAGGAAGGGATGCCCTCTTTCATCACTTCTTTTCAATATTGTCCTTGAAACTCTAGCAGAGCAATTAGACCAAAGAAATTAAAGGGATACGAATAGGAAAAGAAGAACTCAAACTATCCCTATTTGCTGATGATATGTTCATGTACTTAGAGGAACCAGGAAATTCCACCAGAAAACTTTTAGATATCAGAAGTGAATTCAGAAACGTAGCAGTATACAAAATCAATGCACATAAATCTAATGCATTTTTATACATGAGTGATGAATCTTCAGAAAGAGAAATTAGGAAAACTACCCCATTCACAATAGCATCGAGAAAAAATAAAATACTTGGGAATCAATCTCACAAAGAGGTGAAAGAACTCTACAATGAGAACTACAGAACACTAAAGAAAGAAATTAAAAAAAAAAAAAAACCTTACAAGATGGAAAGATTTCCCATGTTCTTGGATAGGAAGAATTAATATCGTCAAAATGGCTATACTACCAAAAGTGCTATACAGATTCAATACAATTCCAATTAAAATCCCAATGATGTTACCTTACAGAAATAGAACAAGCAATTATGAAATTCATCTGGAAAAATAAAAAACCCAGAATAGCTAAAGCAATCCTTGGCAGAAAGAGTGAAGCAGGGGGTATCACAATACCAGAACTTCAACTCTACTACAAAGCAATAGTAACAAAAATGGCATGGTATTGGTACCAAAATAGAAAGGTGGATCAATGGTACAGAATAGAGGACATGGACACAAACCCAAATAAATACAATTTTCTCATACTAGACAAAGGGGCCAAAAGTATGCAATGGAGAAAAGATAGCCTCTTCAACAAATGGTGCTGGGAGAATTGGAAAACCATATGCAACAGAATGAAACTAAACCCCTATCTCTCACCATGCATGAAACTAAACTCAAAATGGATTAAGTACCTCGGAATCAGACCAGAGACCGTGCATCTTATAGAAGAAAAAGTAGGTCCAGAGCTTCAACATTTCGGCCTAGGACCAGACTTCCTTTATTGGATTACCACCTTAACCCCTTGAAGTAATTAACTGGAAATTTTTGAGGAAACAAAAAAGTTTGTTGTAGGAAGGAAGACACTGAATTATGGATTAATATCATCTGAACCAGTTCTTCTCAGTTTTCATGTGCATCTGAATCACTTGAGGATTTTGTTATGTTAGTTCTGATTCAGTAAGTCTAGGTAGGGGTCTAAAATTCTGTATTTCTAACAATGCCCCTAGTGATCCCCTTTGTGCTGGTCCACAGACCATACTTTGGGTAGCAAGGATCTAGAACAGTGGTTTTCAAATTTCAGTTATTTTTTTCTTAAGCATTTAAGCTGTTTATTTTTATTTTATGAATAATGCTGACAGTAACATCCTTTAACAGTAATCTTTGTTGCAAATCTGAATATTTCTTTAAAAGGCAATGTAAATTTCAAGAATTTTTATATACATTGAAAAATTGCTCAGAAAATATTGTACTAACTTATACTCTCTCTAGTATGTTTTGATCTAACCCATTTTTACTCATTTAAATGACTGTTACCCAACAATAATAACAATGGGGTAATAACAATTTATACTAGAAAGAGACTTAGTATATTTTCTTGAGAGCAATGTCTCAGTATATATAAAAATTCTTGAGACTTATTCATTTAGTTGGGAAATTCTCACTTGGAATTTCTTGTGATTGCCATCCAATGAGTGCTAAGACTGAATTTGATGTGACTACTTTGCTCACATGTTTAGTACTTTAGGTGGGATAGCTAGAATTTCTGGGGGCTATTTGAATATTTCTCTATTCTAGATATTTTCTTCCATGTGCCTAGGTTGGGCTTCCTAACAGTATTGTGGTCTCAATGTAGTTGGAGTTTTTATAGTAAAGATTTAGAATATCCCCCCAAAGCTCAGGTGTTCAAGTCTTGGTATCCAATGCAGCATTGTCCAAAGGTGGGTCTTTTGGAAAGCGATTCATCCATTAGGGTTCTGACATCATCAGTGGATTGATTCATTGACAGCTGAATGGTAGAAACTGTTGGAGGTGGCAAATGGTTGAAAAGCAGGTTATGGTTTCAGCGGGGGTTACTCTTGGGGGCTATATCTTGTCCTGGGCCTCTTCCCCCAACCCCTGCTTTCTGGCTACCAAGAGCTGAGAAGCTTTCCTCTGCCATACCCTTCCACCATGATTTTCTGCCTTTCCTGAAGCCAAAAGCAGTGGAGCTGAAACCTCTGAATCCATGAGCCAAAATATTTCTTCCTCATTGTCAGGTATTTGGGTCACAGTTACAAAAGCAAACTTCTTACATGGCTGCTGGGTTCCCCAAAGTGAGCCTTCTAAGACACCCAGGTGGAAGTTGCAAGGCTACTTTTTACTTAGTATTGAAAGTCATTCAGTGCCATTTCAGCTGTATTCTGTTGGTCAAAAGCAAGTCATAAAGATACTGACATTCAAGTGGAAGAACTACACAGGCACAAGTAGTGGGAGATGTGTGGAGGTGGTGTATGTGTGTCATTTGTTTGAATTGTCATTTATTTCAGGAAATTTTTCAACTGTTCACTGGCTATTTGTAAATCATGAAATTAGTTCTCAAGTTGCCATGAATACTTCTAATTTACTGCAGGAAAATCCTGAAGAAGGTAGAGTCAATATTTACAAATTGGTGATCATCAATACTTAAAAGGAGATGATGTGCTTCAGTAACTACACCATCACAGATCATTATCTTAACTTTACATACATTTGCCAGTTCCTCGAGTATTTCAGGATGTATGCCAAAGATTTCAACCTTTTAAAGTATATCCATTTCAAGGTAGGCAATTTTGTGGGTGTCTTTGTGTTTGAAGTTCTTTATCAATAAATGAATAATGTGGCTTCATTTACCAGTGCTTATGTGTAAATATTAGCTTGATATGCTCAAGTAAAAAAACTCCACTCTTTGTTCTCTCTCTAAAATAGCCCTGGGAAAGTCTCTCATATATTTTGGCTGCAGATACAGAAAGATACCTGCCACCAGTCTTTTCATTGTCTTCTTTTCACACTCTGCTTATAATAAAGGAAATGAGGAAAATGAATAGGTATGAGAACTTTAAATCTTTCTGGTTCCACAACTTTTCCACTATTGCTTTATTCTTTTATACTTTCTGAGGCACTTTTCAATATATTATTTCATGTGATTACCAAAACAAACTGGTGAATTACTTAGTGACTGGGAAGCTACTGAGGAAGCAAAGAAGTTAAATCTGGTGGAGAGAGTAGAACACTGAATTAGGAAACAAAATCCTGAATTTTGTCCCTTGTTCTTACAACTAATTAATTTGTGAACTGAGATGAGTTACTTTCTCAACTTGAATTTATCATAATTTTCTTTTTATGTAAAAGAAGATGATTGTACTGTATGACTTTTGGTTCCTTCCTTCTCTAAAGTCTGCTGTGATTTTCCTATAATTTATAAGTATGACCATAAACAGATATATCACCTGGCTTAAAGCCCAAACCTTCCACCTTTTTCTGTTTAGCAACAATAATAAAATTGTTATATCTGGTGACAATTTCTAAAGCCAGTCATTTACAGCCCAGTGTACATCTCTGACCTGTTTAAGAGACAGTTCATGAACAAGTTTGCTACTGTACTAAGCAGTGATGATGCAAAGACAAAAAAAATAAGAAACTTAACTAAGTAACTATGTTTAAAGACACAGAAAAATGAAGAAAATTATTATTATACATATAAGTAATAAACCAAGTGATAACTGCTATAGAGATCTATACATTGCAGCTCAGAAAAGGGATGTTTAACCCATCAGGGAAGAGGAATCACGTTGCAGGAAAGATTTTTAGAGAAGATAGTGTCCAAGCTGAGTCTTGAGTAGAAAGGAGTCTACCAAATGAAGAAGGAATAAAAGGATGTTCCAAGTAGAAGCACCAGCTTCTATAAATAGGATCTATAAATAGTACAGGATGGTTAAGGCTTAGTGTCTCTATTATTCAACCAAGACATTATAGCCAAGACCCTAGAAACTCATTGGAATACGTTCTTGATGTTTCCTTAGGCTGGCAGAGTAACCCATATTTATTGCTTTTTTTGAAAAACTAAAAATTATACCACTGATTTCCCTATCTCACTGCCTCTTTCTCTATAATTGCTTGTAAAGTGGGCATATGTAAAAAGCAAAGAGAGATTCCTTTAAAAAAATAAGAGCCACTGAAATATTTTCCTGCTCTAACATGAAAGGGAGCCTCATAGTCACATGTTTGAGGTTAGTCAAAGAGAATAGGATTTGGGTGTCAGAAGAAATAAGAGAGTTTGAGGATGTCTGGGGTTAGTGGAGGAATAGGTGTTTAGTGTACAGAGTGTCACAGAAGAACAGGATAAATTCAGGATTTATTCAGGTGCTACAATGCCTTAAGGCAGAGACTAAAAATCCTCACAAATCTTACTTTTCTAGAGGTACAGGAGTTTACATTAGTCTGTCAACTCCATTTTACTTTATGTGCCTTATGGAAGTCTTATCATTTGGACCACAACCTCAAACAAAACTATTCTTTATGGAGTATGAAAATCAAATATTCTTGCAAGGACCCTAATGATGTGATGGTACCTGCAGTGTCAACCTTTTGTGTAACATTTTGCAGAATAAGTCATGTCTGGGAAGATATACACTGTACTGGCTATGGTTACAGTCCCCTGTGTATGTTACTTTTCTTTCAGATCACTGTGTAAGGTGTGAAGAAGAGGCCTGATTTCTCTACTTCAAGCCAATGGGAGGTGGTCACTGAGTGTGAAGGGAAAAAGGAGGCTCATATCTTTGATGGAGTCATGGTTTGCACTGGTCATCACACTAATGCTCACTTACCCCTGGAAAGCTTTCCAGGTGAGTGACCTACCAGAAAAGAGGTTGACCCTTAAGCCATGCCTTTGACACTGAAGAATAGAAGGTTGTGGTCTGAGTGATTGTTACTTTGGGGTGAAATAAGGCTTACCCTAATTGTGCATGTTCCCTTGAAAATGGGATAATTTGTATTATTGCCATTTGGGCAATGGTAATTTTAGAGTTTAGAGGTCTGTGAACAATCATGCTACCACATAATGCCATTTCAGTCAAAGCTGGAATACATTCCGAATAGTGATCCAATAAGATTATAATGCAGACTGAAAAATTCCTATTGACTGAGTAGTATCATAGCCATTATAATATCATGGTGATGTTGATGTACAAACCCATCTGCATTGTCAGTTGTATTAAATTATAGCTCACACAATTATGTATGTGGTACATAATAATAAACAACCATGTTACTGGTTTATGTACTACATTTAGTGTAGAGTATACTGCTTCTACTTAAAGAAACATTTACTGTAAAGCAGACTGCCATGTTACACCAAGTAGCCTCACATGTTTATTGTGGATCTTGATTGCATCAGGAGGCTACATCAAGTGACTTGCCTAAACAATCTATGCTTATGTAAGTACTTCTGTGATGTTTTCACAATAATGAAACCAACTTACAGCAAATTTTTGAGAATGTATGTATTTCTGACAAGTAGAACATGATTGTATTTAGTTTCACAATGATTTTGGTCTTTGTAAGGATCAAAAAGGAAGACTGTGGAACACTTACACAACATTCGTTCAGATGTGGAATTTTTTAGTGATGGAGAAAACAAACAAATATTGAGTTTCCAAGGGTTAAATGAAAGCTTGAGTAATTTAGTTTGTTTGGGGCCTGAACTTTCTTTTTCTAAAAAGTGCACTTTAAGTATATCCTAGAGTATACAGAAACATATATACTCTAATTGAAATGGGAGTATGTATCTAAGGGAATGAAAAGATAACAGAGAATGGCAGTTTTCTGAGGCAGTTTGGATTTGTGAGTCTGCAAATTCAAAATACAAATTACATACAATAAAGGATTCACAAGTTACCATTATGGGGCTATGGAAGAAAAAATAAGCAAATGTATTCAGAATGACAAGAATAGCTGAAAAAAGGGAGATCATATGGAGAATGTGTGCTTCAACTTTAAATTCTACAAAAGAATGATTTTACAAATGATATCCATCATATATACTATCATCCAAAATTATTTTATGTTCTCTTGCAGGAATTGAGAAGTTCAAAGGACAGTACTTCCATAGTCAAGACTATAAAAAAACCCAGAGGAATTGGCTGAAAAAAGAGTCTTTATAATTTTTGGAAATTCTGGAGGAGATCTGGCTGTAGAAATTAGGTACACAGCCAAGCAGGTTTGAGTCAATGATTTACTTTGCTTCATTCTATCTTCAGTCTTATCAAGAAGGTAGACTGAACAAAGTATGGATGGTTACACATTGCCCATCAGTACCAGTGGAAAATATGGGGCTTGGTTTCATTGCCTCAATTGGCATCATGATTGATGCTAATGGAGGAGAATGATTACTGATTAGAATTCCACTCTTCAGTTGGCTTTATACTAAGAAATAAGTTCACTGTTTCAGGCTGCACTCAGAATCCCAGTTAGGGCTGGGACTGTAGCTCAGTGGAAAAGTGCTGGCCTGACATGTGTGAGGCACTGGGTTCCATCCTTAGCGCCACAGAAAAATAAACAAATAAAACAAAGGCATACTGTCCATTTACAACTACAAAATTTTTTTAAAGAATCCTTGTTAGCCTCTCCCTGGTTTTGATGAAGACCAGGTATTTGCTGGAAGAGGTTGTGTAAATGCAATATTGAGAGTGTGAATTGTCCATTGGCCAGAAGAAATGCCATGTTTTCATATAAAGGAAAGCACATTTTGATAATTAAAACTTTTACTTAACAGGATGGTGGGTGAGTTTTCTTTTTGCCACTCAAATGGAAAAAAGGAAGCAATCTAATCTTTCCAAAA
Source organism: Sciurus carolinensis (assembly GCF_902686445.1). Taxonomy (NCBI): domain Eukaryota; kingdom Metazoa; phylum Chordata; class Mammalia; order Rodentia; family Sciuridae; genus Sciurus; species Sciurus carolinensis. Next base: position 668,889 of record NW_025920106.1, on the reverse strand, counting down.
ACATATGGATATCATCACGTACCCACTGAGCCACTTCCCTAGTCCTTTTTATATTTTATTTAGAGACAGGGTCTCACCGAGTTGATTAGGGCCTTGCTAAATTGCTGAGGCTGGCTTTGAACTTGTGATCCTCCAGCCTCAGCCTCTGGAGCCACTGGGATTATAGGCATGCACCACTGAGCCCAGCCTATTCCATGATTTTTAATGAGTCCTATAGGTGGTAAGTGCTAGTGAAGTTCAGAGGATGGAGAGAGAATTCTCAGCCAGAAAAGTCAGTGATGTTCTTATAGAGGAAGCCAACATGATCTGAATCTTAAAAATGAATGGACTGAGGAGAATTTAAAAGAGGAGAACTTTTCAAGCACATTAACTTTAAACAGAAACATTGTGGTGGATCACAGTGAGATATATTTTTGGACAGTGTTTTGGAAGAAAAATGGCAGGAAATTTTTTAGAAAGATTGTACAGAACTAAAATGTCACACTAGTGAGTTTGAACTTAATCTTGAATAAAGTGGGAGTGCTTTCAGATTGTGAGCCAGAATGATAAAAGTAAACAATATTTTCCATGTCTTAGGTATTCCTCAGCACCAGGAGTGGGGCTTGGATCCTGAATTGTGTAGGGGATGATGGATATTCTTTTGATGTGGTACACTTTTCTCAACTTAAACATCTTATATCAAATATATGTGGCCAAGCATTAACAAATACATTTTTGGAAAAAAAGTATGAATCAAAAATTTGATTATGAAATGTTTGTCCTGAAGCCTAAACACAGATATGTTCTCAGGATGGGAATGGAGTTGATATTGGCTAAGATCCAAGAACAAGGATTGTTCACACAGGCTAACAGAGCTATCTCTACCCATATATTAAGAAAAGCCAGAGAATCTGAAATTCAATTTTTACCTTATCAACCACAGAAGAATAAGATCTGTTGGTCTAAAGTATATCTGTCACTTATCCTCATTGGCATTAACAATATTCTTATTCTGTCAGGTATCAGTTCTTTTAATATTTTACCCAACAACAACAAAAAGGTAGTACAGGGCAGTGCATCATTCAGTCAGTGAACAAATGTGGGGCACCTGTTGTGAGAAAGGCATTATATTGGACATGAAGTACAGAGAGAAAAGGTATGATAATGCAAATAATACCTTACCTTTTTTGAAGAGTTTTTAAAGACAAGCACAGTGATGAATAATATGTATTATCTCATTTAACCCTCACAAATGGCCCTGGGTTTCTGTAGTTTTTAATGTCCATTTTACAGATTTAAAAAATTGAAACTAAGATAAACTAAGTAATTTACCCAAGGAAAACTTGAGTAACAAATGGAAGACTTCAGAATGGATCTTACCTTAAAAATATAAATGAGAAGACAGACAACAGGATATGACAAAGAAATGTATAGAATGCAGAGTATAAAGAATGAGGTTCTCATACAGTCAGGAGGACCATTGTGAAATCATTTTCATATACTGACTTTAAATGATTTTTTTCTGATTTCTCATTTTTGAAAATGTACAGATCTACAGAAAAACAGTTCAATAATAAATACTTTGAACATTCATATATTTTTTACCTAGATTCACCTATCAAATATGGCCATATTTGCTTTTTCTGTTTTCCCTTTTCGAAGATAGGAAGATTCGAACAATATATAGTATATATACATACTTAAGAACATTTTTTTAAAAGTCAAAATCATTAATATATACCTAAGAAAAAGGGCACTCCATTATATATCATAATACAATAATCACATTTGAGAAATTTAACATTGATAAAATACATTATCTATTTTCCACAGATGTCCCAATAACATTATTTTCTTTTTTCTATGGGTATTAGGGTTTGAACCCAGAGTTACATTACCACTGACTTACATTCCCAGCCCTTTGTATTTTTTTTTTAGGTAGTGTCTCATATGTTGCTTAGGGCCTTGCTAAATTGCCTCAGCAATTTGAATTTAATTAGTGAGATGATACTTGGATGCTGTGTTTAACAAAAAATTTTTCATTTAGTTATTTAAGCATGAATATCCTTTGTAGTTGCAAAACAAATTGAGGTGTTATGGAATAATAAGAGGTAGGTAAATAGTGTCTGCATGTAGCATTCTGATTATAATATCTTATAATAGCAAAAAGCACATTATAGCCTGAGACCTGCACATAATCTGATATATCTAGACTATATGGCAAATGTAGAAGAGTAGTTGAATATATCTCTAGGTTATCAGATAAGAAATTTTTTGTATGCTCTGCTAAATAAAAAGTTTGTGGGTTGGGGATTAAGCTCAGTGGCAGAGCACTTGCCTAGAATTTAAGCAAGTGAGTGACATAACAAATCTGTAATAAAAGTATTGTAGAATGACCACAGCACCTGACCCGATAATATTCTTTCTACCTTTTTATTTTTTTTCTAAATTGAGAATCCTAAAATCATGTTTACTTGCCTTTCTATTCTAAGGCAAATGGTATAGAAGACAGATAGAAAGGGAGCCTTAAAGACAACTCTAATAGTTCAGGGGAGATAGGGAGGAAACAAAACTATTCTGGGTAATCTTCATTTTTAAGGGATAAAGAGCATAGGCTTGGTAAGCAGATATGAGACAGTTTTGTGACTTGGCCATCTATGTAAATGGTAGTACTGCTAGTGAAAAGGAATAGATTTAGAAAGAAAAATAAAATCATGAGGTTGGGATGCAGAAAAGAATCTTTCTAAAGGTTAGAATCAAAGCAAATTAAATTCAACAAATCAAGGATAGTTGTAAACCATACAGTATTTCTGAGGCTAGGCCAGGAAGATAATGGAATGAGCACTGACAGAGTCCACTGACTTAATATTCAGAAATTAAGACTGCTTTACAGTTTTGGCTAGGAGTACTAGAAAAAAAAATTGAGGTTTGGGATAGTAGGCTCAATATGAGTCAGCAGATGGTAAGGCTTCTAAAAGGCATGATTAAATCTAGCATCATAAAAAATTATTATGTCCCAGAACATATAATTGTTCTCTAAACTAATCAGACTACCACCTGAAAACATTATAAAAGTGAAACTTGAAATCATTGAATGAGGAGAGAGATAAGAATGATTTAAGGAATGTGAAAACATACCATTTGAAATACAGATGAATATGCTGGAGAAGATTAAGCAAAATAAGTTAAGATCTGGGGGAGATCTGAGAGTTCCCTTCAAATATTTGAAGGAATAACCTACTTAGTAGGGCAAAGAGTCAAACTAGAAACAAGGAGTGAAATCTTGAGGGTTGCATAATACCAGCTTAACATTAAAAAATAAAAATGACAAGACATTTTCCTTTTTTGTCCATATAAAGGTTTATTCTTAATTTGTTGTTTTTAGATATACATGACACTAAGGTGTATTTTGACATATTATACATACAGGGAGTGCAACCCATTCCAATTTGCATCCCATTCTTGTGGTTGAACAAGATGTGGAGTTACACTGGTCTTGTATTCATATATAAGGATAGGAATGTTATATCTAATTCATTCTACTGTCCTTCCCATTCTCATCCCTCCTCCTTTCCCTTCCTTCCCCTTGTCTAATCCAATGAGCATCCATACTTTTCCTCCCTACCCTCCCCTGTTATAAGTTATCATCCATATATCAGAGAGTACTTTGGACTTTTATTTCTTGGGACTGGTTAATTTCTTTTTTAAAATATTTTTTGATGTAGATGGACATAATACCTTTATATTATTCATTTTTTATGTGGTATTCAGAATCAAACCCAGGACCTCACACATGATAACCAAGCACTCAAACATTGAGCCACAACTCTTTTCCTGATTTATTTCACTTAGCATGATATTCTCCAGTTCCATCCATTTACTGGCAAATGGCATAATTTCATTCTTTTTTATGGCTGAATAATATTCCATTGTATATATATACCACATTTTCTATATATATTCATCTGTTGAAGGGCACCTAGGTTGGTTCCATAGCATTGGTATCATGAATTGAGTGCTATAAACATTGATGTTTTTGTGTCACTGTAGTCTGCTGATTTTAAGACCTTTGGGTATAAACCAAGGAGTGGGATAACTGGATCAATTGGCAGTTCCATTCCAAGTTTTCTGAGGAATCTCCATACTGATTTCTACAGTGGTTGGAAAAGTTTGCAGTCCACCAGCAATGTATGAGTGAGCATTCTCCCCTACATCCTTGCCAACATTTACTGTTACTTGTATTCTTGATATATTTCTGACTGATATGAACTCTAAGTATAGTTTTAATTTGCATTTCTCTCATGACTAGAGATGTTGTCAATTTTTTCATATTTTGTGACCATTTCCATTTCTTCTCTGAGGTGACTGGTTCCTTTGCCCATTTATTGATTGAGATTTGGAGGATTTTTGGTATTAATTTTTTTGAGCTCTTTGTATATCCTTGAGATTAATGCTCTGAGGTGTAGATGGTAAAGATTTTCTACCATTCTGAGAGCTCTTTTGATTGCTTCCTTTACTGTGAAGATTTTTATTTGATACCATCCCATTTATTGATTCTTAATTTTACTTCTGCTTTAGGACTCTTAAGTAGGGTGTCGGTTCCTGTGCCAACATATTAGAGAGTTGGGTCTACTTTTTCTTCTAATAGGGGCAGGGTTTTTAGTCTAATGCCTAGATCAACAAAACCTTTTCTTGGGCAGCCTCTGAAATTGTGCAAAATCCAAACGTAATAGCAAAAGAATGTCACATGCCTAGATGGCCATTTGAACAGAGGTGAATGGAGGAAAGTTAAGCCTCAGAATAGAGAGAAGCCAGATGACTTTGAAGTTTCTTTCTAAAGAAGAAATTCTTTGATCCTATAATTTTTATAATGAAATTTGTTATCATTAGTAGTATTTAATTAAAACTATTCAATGTTTTCATTGGAATTATAGCTTACTGTTTACTAGTGAGAACCTCATGATGTCAGAGGGAAAAATATAGTGCTATATAGTTAATAGGTAAAAAACATCTTTCCAAATGTCTGACATTTCTTAATTTCTTATAGCCTATGCAGTAGTTCATGTACTTTTTAAGAGCACTGGACCACCAAATCCAAGTAGCGAATGGTTGGCTTAATTTTAGTCATATTAAATGGATATTTTAATTAGATCAATTAAATAAGGAGAGAAAAATTCATTAACATAGGTCAGAGCATATTAGTATGCTTGAAGAAAGTGGGACTCTTATTCCATGCCCAAGTAACTTGCTAAGTAAAATTAGAAACATGAGTATTTGGAAGAATCTGCATTATGGGTATGAGAGTAGGTGATCTGAAGAAAAATGTACAAAAAATCCAACTTCTTATGGTAGCAGAAGCCTAGCACACTTTCTTCCAGTTTTTGCAAAGAAGAAATCTTCAGAAGAGTCCCTGACTTTACCAAACTTCAAATAGGAACCCTGAGTTTTTCATTCTAGCCATGACTTACCTGTCTACCTACTAAATTCTTGTCTTTCTCATCCCTGAATTTTATCTTCACTAGTTCATCTTTGACCTAGTTTCTCCTAGTCTTTCAAGCCTGCCCAGCTCAGTCTGTCCTCTTCTTTGGTCTGTCTTCCTTCTATAAAATCCCATTTTTCTTCTTCCTTCATTCCCTTGAATTATTGCCCTCTTGTCAAGGGAAATATTCCATCCTTTTCCATAACACTGAACCCACATTCTTGCCATAAATGAAATCAAGTTTCTTTGTTCTTTGCCTGTTTTGACAGTCTCACAAGGGTTCTTTCATTCAGCAACTTTCTTTCCTTGAAAACCATATCAAGTTATACCAATTCTTTGCATTACCAGAAGGTATAATGTCATAGGGTGACATTTAGGTTCCACCACATATTGGTATAACCTGCTTTTTTAGGTTCATTTTTTACTAGTCTTTACCACACATCAAGTCTTCTAGAAGCACTGGATGACTTACTCACTAAGCAACAATATAGCAGATATCCTTGTACCGAGAGCTTTTGTTTCTGATGTTCTTTTCTTAGTATGCCCTCCCTTTACTTTCTGTTTATGCAGAACAAACCTATGCATATTTCCTCCCCCATTTATTAGTATATTGAAAGCTCTTTAAATAATCATGTTTAGTTACCTTTCTATTCCAAGGCTAGACCAATGCCTAGCACATAGAAGATATCTAATAAATGTCACTTCTAATGAATACAGTATGGCCTTCTAGCAAATAAAGTTCTGAATTCTGTAGTAGAAACTTCATAAGATCTCAGCTTATCAAGTGCCTTGACCAATTTCTCTTCATGTTAAAAGGCTGAACTAATCTGGAAGACCAGTATGGCACCCATATCTCTTTTCTCTTGTAACATTTTACCAAAATGTGCAGGGCAAGTCAAGATTTCAGAAAGTCAGGATTACACAAATACAGCATGCCTTACTCCTGAGAGTAGACCTTGAAAGATCCATTACCATAGAGCTTAATTTAGGCTCTTTTTGTTCTCACGTTGTCATGGGACCCTGGGAAAATAAACTTCAATTCCTCACTGTTCTTCAACAACATTATGCAGCAAACATTTACTGATCTCTCAGTATATACGATCTCCTAGTGCAGAAAAAACAGAAAAACAGAAAATCACTATCTTCATCGAAATCAGAGCCATAGAAGGAAGATAGACAAGAAACAAACATTTAATGTGTTCACTTCACAGATATTTACTGCATCCTAAGCATATGGTCTAGTAACAATGTAGAGGAGCTACTATGGGAACAGTGTGCAACAAGTACCCAATTCTACCATGGCTATATACTAAAAGAAAAAAGGAAATTTTGATATATGAATGGGAAAATCACCAATATTTATATAAAATTAGGGCAAAATGACAGTAAATTGAATTCTAGGTATTACAAGTAATTGAGAATGTTGGGAAATAATGTTATAGGAATTAAGGAAAATGAAGTCAGGGGTATTCATAGAGGTGATATCAAGAAAGTACTTGGCTGCCATACAAGAAGTTTTTTTTTATAAGTGTATGCTATAGAGAACCACTGAAAGATTTTAACTGGAAGAGGAGAATTCAAATCAGATTTGCAATTTAGAATACATGTTAGAGGGAGTAAAATGGGAATGTCAGTCCAAGTAAGACCTCATGAAGTCTTTAAACCAAAGTAATGGCAATTAAATGAATAGGAGGTAGCAAACTTGAATGAAACTTCATAGGAACTTTAAAAAAGAATTTGGTGGCAGAATACATGTTGGGGATAAGAGAGAAAAGAATCTTCCCAGGTGCTGTGGCCATTATTGTAAACTAGGAATATAAAAATGAGAGCAAGATTTGGAGGGATATAAGAAATATGATACAATATGTGTCTAAATAAGATAATACTGAAAGTTAATGAATTCAAAGAGAACTGCATCACAGAATGTCATAAATATTTTGGTTCATCAAATCTTAAGAGATTTTTGTTATTGTTGTTTATGAACTGTCACCACCAAGAAATAGATCTCTACCCCCTCCTCCTCCATAAAGTTATAAGCTAATAAATGCAAGATTTACTTGCATTTATTTACTACCTCTGACATGTATTCTAAATTGCAAATCTGATTTGAGTTCTCTCCCAATCAAAATTCTTCAGTGGTTCTCTACAGCCTACATTTAAATACAAATTTCTTGCATGGCAGCCAAGAACTTTCTTGATATCAACTCTATGAATACCCTATAAGCAGTTATTGGAAATAAGCTCTCAAAAAGTATTTCTTTAGCATCCTAAAAGAACTGTGATTAATTTCAAAGGAAACATTCCCATTCTTCCTTATTGATTTATAAGTAAAAATTTCTGTAGCTAAAATGAAAAAACATCAAAAAACACAGTAAGCTCTGAGTATTGAACTTCTGACTTCTGTGTTTCAGGAGGCACATATCAGGGTAGTTAATGGAGTGTGCCCATAAAAGGGCAACTAGAATGGCAGAGAGCATAAAACCTGTTATATAAAAAACCTGTGCTGGTTAACCAGAAAATGAGAAGATTAAAGTAGTTATGACAGGTGCTTTTCACATATTTTAAGACCTGTCAGGTGTTAAAATTCAATTCTGTGGCTCCAGAAGGAAGAGCTAGTTTCAATGATGCAAGTAGAATAAAAGTAGATTTGGGGATCAGTACAAAAAATAATGTTTCAGCAACTACAGCAATCAATTATATCATCTCCTTAGATGGTGGTGAGATCTCCAAGACCAGAGACTTTTGAGGAGGAATGAGATGATCACTTGATATTGTATTGTAGAAAGGATTGGACTGAGTAAGACACATTCCTGTACTGAAATTCTGAATTCCAGAATTTTATAGAGTAACACTTTAGGATTGTGGCTTAAATTTTCTACATGGCATTAGTGCCTATATATCTGGTCATAAGGCTATATATCTTGCAAAAGGCTAATTGTTTGAGTTAGAGTTGTTTATATGAACTTAAATGTGATTCTGCCTTTGTCTAGCCATATACTTGGTGTTAGATCCTAGTACAGGAGCTGTTTGTATATTAATGCTTAAATTTACTTGTCAAGATTGGTATTATGAGTTACCCTTGGCCTTACCCCCCACACAAATTATATCTAATAAAAGAGGTTAGAAGGTGAGACTTATCTTCCATAGGACTTTAGCATAAAATGTGATTGAGAATTTATGTTTACTTCATTTACTCTCCATTGTATAAAATATCATTTTTATTAAGATACCTGTGTAAGTGCATTTCTCCAGTCCCCTCTTTTTTTGAGATGGTGTTTTATTGCATTGCTTAGGTTGATTGAACCCCTGGACTCAAATTATCCTCCTACTTCTGCCTCCCAAGTATTAGGACTGCAGGTTGTGTCACCATATCCAACTTGCCTTTTGACCTTGTATCTCATTTTCCATGTGCATTTAAGACCATTTGTCATTTCCATGTGTCCATATTTCATTTACCAATTCAAAAATTATGTTAGGGAGGAGGCAGGTATTTATTGAAAAGCAGAGTACAGTAAACATATTAAGACAAAGCAGAATAAAGTAAGCTATACATATTGATACAGGTGAATATTCTTTATCTGAAATGCTTAGGACTAGAGGTGTTTGGAACTTCATGTATTTTTAGAGTTTGAAATATTTTCATATACATATTGGTCTATCTTGGAGATGGAACCCAAATCTAAAAATGAAATTCACTTATTTTTCACATATACCTTATACCACATATGTACCTTATTACCACAAAGTAATTTTATACAATAGTTATTATGTACCTGTTTTTTGACTGTGAACTAACACATGAGGTCAAGTGCTGAATTTTCTACTTGTGGCATCTTGTCAGTGTTCAAAGAATATTGGGGCTTGGAACATTTCATATTTCTGTTTTTCCTACTAGGTATGCTCTACTTATTATATTTTGATGGTGGAAGGATCAGGTAATCAAGCAAACTATAATCTCTTTGAGTACAGAAAATTTTCCTGTATTTCTTTGAATTTCTCATAACACAGTAACTGTTAATAGGATCATTGTTTTACTGAGGTAATTTACATTCAATTTTTAAATTGTTTCCTTTAGGGCTAAAGAAATTTTTCTCACAATGTGAAATGATGGCAGTTATAACTAAAACTCAAGAGGAAATTGCAAAAAGATAAGAAATTCTCCCAGGATGTTGTATGGTAACTTATTCTACTTATTTCTTAATACAAACAATATTTTACTACATTTCAGTTTCCTCTTGTTAATTTGAGAATTCTGATTAAAAAGGGAACAATATTTGTGACAACTGAATGCAGAAATATTACTAACAGTTTCAATATGGATGAGAAAGGAGAGAAAACTCAAGAAAAGTGTATAAAGAATATGTTTAGGTCTTAAAAGAAAAGTTAGGTAGAAAAAAACTCATGGAGAAGAAAGTCAGGTATGTTATTTTGGGAGGAATTACTTGAAGCAGTAAGAAAGGTGCCAAAGGAGGGAAGAGTATGTTGAATGAATAATAATTTCAAATCTGTTAAGTAGATTTACAAATCTGAAGTGAATGCTTTGCTGGCTATCATCAGGTAAAGAGCACATGAAGGTTACAGTGTCTTGGAGCATAAAAAGTCCATGTGACTTGGTAAGGTGATAACAGCAGCTGGCTGCTTAGTGCTGTGGTGAACAGGATGATTCAGAAGTCTGAACTTGAGCTCAATCCTAGGGTTGTTTTTATTCATAAAAAGTGGAAATTGATTGTTGAAGTCCCCAAAATAGTGATTTTTCTGCAACTGACTATACTAGCATAACTCCCCTATCTTGGAGAAAGAGAAAGTAATTTATTATTTAATCTCATCCTTACCAGGTCCTCTCCTATTTTCTTCCCCTCATTCATTGTCAAAACATCTAAAGTTTCTACATCCTATGCTCTCAGGCCTCTCCCCTTGTTCCCTGGAGTCCCTGAATTTTAAATTCACCTCCTTACTCCTGCCACTGTTCCCTTGGAGATCATCCATGACTAGATTCCAATCTCTCAATACTGAACTTGGCATTTTTAAACATTTTTCCTTGGAGTGCTTTCTTTCCCTTCTTTTCTGGCACTAAACTCTTTTATTTGGACTTTTCTGCTTTCTTTCCTTTGACTTATTCTTGTCCCACCACCTTCTTACTATAAGCAGTCCCCAAGGATATAATTTGAACTTTATTAAGGGTTGACAGTTACATTCAGCCTTTCATGGAGCTTATTTAATCCTCATAACAATCCTGCAAGGCTGGAACTAGTGAATCCTTTTGTGAAAACTTCATGAAAACTCCAGTTCTTGACCTACTGCTATAAGATAAATAAATGCATGCATACAAACACCTGAGTTAATATCATCTCCAGAAAGCAAAGCTCTCAAATTCTTTCCTAATTCATCTCAAAACTCCAGCCCTATTTTGATAAAGTACTACTTGACCATCTATCAGTTCCTTCAGAATTCCATCTAAAGAATTCTACCTAAAATTTATTTTCTAATCTTTTTTCCTGTCCTCATTTTTGGATCCCTCAATCAGCTTAATTTGACTTTCCTCTTATTTCCTTTGTGTTCCATTGTTCTTTCTTTTTATTATAGAAAGTAGCAAGTGAAAGTCTCCTAGTCACACTTCTTCCACATATTTTACTGTTCACCACATTTTCCCACTAAAAAGTCTTTTTAACTCTCAAATCTGCACTTGGTATAATCATTTCATCTGGTTCCATCTGGAGGGCCACTTTCTTTTATAGGATAAGTCACCCTCCCTCATCCTTTCAGGATTCCAATTTAACATTTTCCCTGGAAAACCCTGATCTGTGGACACCCACTACCCCACCACCACTGCCCTCATAAAATAATTGAGAATCTCATGTTTGAGGACTTTTGTGGTGAGTTCCCTCTTTTGCATCAATCTTCTGAATCTGGAATGCTGTCCATTCTTGTTTTCTACTAATGTAGGCAATGACCATAAATATTCTTTGACCCATTCCTGCTTTATTCATTCACTTTGCTGATGTTCCCTGATTTTAATCCTTTTCTTTGTTCTCATCTTATCTATATCTTTCACATCCTTCAAGGGCCTAGTATATCCCTCTTTTAAGTGCCCTTTTTTTCATTTCCATTTAGCAATCAAACCCACAATATTTAGCAAAACCCTTTAATTCTGTAGGTGTATACCTATCTTATCTCTTACTAGTAAATTTGTAGGATCTTTAAGGATGGTGACAAATATCATCTTTTTTTCACTATTTACTACAGCTAATAGTTCATTATAAAATCAATAGCAGCACTCAGAAATCACTGATTGATTGATCATCTAATTGAGTGCCTTGTTGATAGGCCATGGCTTCTATCTTTTCTACTTTTAGGTATGTGGAGAGCCAACGTCATACCACTCAGGGAGACTACATTGATAGCATGGAAGGGATTGCTGATTTGGTGGGAGTCAAGCCTAATCTACTGTCTCTGGCCTTCACTGGCCCAAGTTAGCATTACAGTTACTTTTGGGACCCTGTACTCCACTCCAGTTTCATCTACAGGTCCCTGGAAAGTGGAATGGGTTTTGAAAAACCATCTTAACCACAGATGATTATGTCAGGAAGCCTATGGAGACAGGAGTAATTGAAAAGAGTAATTCCATACCTTCAACAAAGACAATGGGCAGGTTTATGCTAGTTGTTATTTTCTTTGAGGTGATTATGGCTTATTTTTAGATGTCTAATTGTCAATACCCTGGGTTTCATTGGGAAGCTCAATCTAGAGATGGCTTCCAAACCTAACAAGAAGGAACAACTCTCAGCTTTATATTTCCCAGAAATTACCTTTACTTCTCTTTCAAAAGTATTGATCCTCTTTCTGCTTTTTTCTACAATGAAATCCGGGGTTTTCATTTGTGTTGATTCATCCCCCCTTACTCTTGTAATCTGTCACTTTTTTCTTCCAATAATTTCTAGACTATGAGCTCACAGACTCCTTTAGTCATTTTTATATTATGTCTTTAGGCATGTTGATTATCAAATATTATGGTGGGGACCCTAAATAAGCATCTCTAAAAATGGCTGACTCCATGTAATTCTTCAGATAGGATTTGATTTTCTATTAAAAACTAAATTTCTGTTTGTTTTTAATATTATAGCTAAATATATGTCTTCTGAGAGATAAAAGAAATAATGTTCTTAAAACAGTTGTCTTTGATAAGATATTTTGTTTTACTTACTATTTACTAATGTACCTGATAACTGGTCATTTTTGCTCCTCTCCCTAAGCAACATGTCTTTATTTTATGAATGAAGAAATTACTTTCCACTTTCTAGGCTCATAGGTTGTTTTAATAATTTAGCATAAACCCATGGGTTCAACTTGGTTGAGAAAATTGGGATTTTTTTAAGTAGTTGTCCTATCTTTTTTGATCTCTTAGTTCCCAGGTTGAACCTAATCAGATGTTTACTTTAGGAAATAAGTAGCTGCCAACTATTGTAATGTGAACTACAAATGTGTTTTGTCTCCTCCTACTCTAATTTTCTCCCATTCCTTCAAGGAGATTCTAAGTAATAAGAATTCAAAGAGGTTATGTATAAAACATAGAAATTTTTTTCTAAAACCTCTTTTTCTTATGTCATACAGTGTAGTTCTCAAAAACAGAGCAAAGAAATAGAAAGCAGGAACTTGGGTTTACATCCAGTGCTGTTGCTGATTCTTTTACTCATCTGTAGAAGTTTTGCTTTGTTCTAGTTCATGAGAAAATTTCAGCTGTCAAGCACAATGAACTTCATATGGAAAGGTGCTGAAAGTACCAGTCAAGTGTATTTTAATTAAAAGCTGTTTTGCAATATGTTTATAAGTTTGGATTGCTACCAATTTCTTAACTACAGGATAAATTTACAGAATAAATTACAGGATTAATAACCAACTAAAAGGACACCAACATATACAAATGCACATAGAGAATTAGAAATGTGAGAGCTAAAACTTCTTAATCACGTAATCATTTGGACAGCTGGCTGTCATTTCACCTTTTCAAGAACTAAAGTACTGAAAGTTGATATTATTTCTTAGGTCTTTTTCCTTCTCTAACATTTATGACACAGGAGATTTGTCATCTATTAAAGTAGAACTAGTATTTTTTGATTTGCAGATTACTCTTGTTCAAAAGTAAATTGAAGGTCTCTTAAATTTTCTCCTTTTATAATATAAACTTGCCTCTTTTAGAATGTAAATGTATTGAATTAATAATCCTCTAATAATTTCTAATTATTACTAATAACACCCCAATTTCCTCTTTAAAGTGTTTATTTTTAAATTGGTTTGATTTCTATTATGTAAGACTACCAAAAAAGAAATCATCATTTATTTTCTCAACCAAGCTGAAAGCAAGATGTGAATAGGATATTGCACTCAAAACATCTCAAGATGCAAAGCCTTAGTTATTGATGCATATATACTCATATTCTACTTACATATTTTGCTCTTTATATTAAGATCATATACATGTATACATATATATGTAAAATTTTTCCAATTGTATTAAATCTGGTTACCAAAGTAAAATGCATTCTTGTAATGCCAGAGAGTAAGAAAGTGCTCAAAACAGAAACTGAATAAGCATATGTCAAAGGGACACCAGAGCCATCATATAGTGGAAAATTTGAACAATAAAATAAATAACATAGTATTAGAATATAAGACATAAAAATAAATGATTCTATAGTGATATAAATAAATGATTAAATAAATAAATTAAATAATTAATGATATGTACCAGACAACTCTCCAATACAAAGTAATTGTGAATTTATATAGATAGTTTCTTCTCAAGGAGATGGAACACAATTTTCTACTTTTTAAATGGACTGCATAGATTGACTTCCCTCCAAAATTTGCAGTATGGAAAGGGGAAAAAGTGACTGCAGTGGAAAAATTGGACAAATACCACTGAGGCTAGGTGATCAAGATTAACATCAACAGTGATAAGTCATACTGACAGTATATACACTTGAAATGATATGACAAGGAGGTCACTTACTTCTGTGGTATTCCTCCCCTAAAATTTAACCCAGTTTAACCATGATAAAAGTATCAATAATCTCAAGTTGAGGAATATTCTACAAACTACCTGACCACTTCAAAACTTTCAAGGTCATCAAAAAAAAGAAAAATTTTAGCAACTGTCACAGTATACAGGAGCCTAAGGAGATCTGTCCTATAAATGTAATGGGTATTCTGGAATAAAGTGAGGATCAATTTAAAAAGTAGGTGAATACAAATAAAGTTGGCATTTTGATTAATAATAATATGTCATTGTTAGTTTATGAGTTTTGACATATGTACCATAATATTATGTCAACATTAAGGAAAACTAGGTGTGGTATATCCAAGAACTCTGAAATATTTTTGCAACATTTCTTAAATCATAAACTATTTCAAAACTAAAAATTACTTTAAAAAAAGAAGTGTATTTAATTGATTCAGGATTTGACCCAGAGCTACAGTCTAGTAAAATTTTCTTAGAGGAAGTACATTAACTATACCATTCATATATATTACTATGTGTTTACATGATTACTCTCAAATTAAGTTGATCTAATAAAACATAATGTACCTTACCACAGAAAATTTTGCCTCCTTTGCTGAGTAAGTATTGACTGTAATTGTATTAACTGAGAAATGGTGATACAAAGTCAAAAGACTATTTCTTCAATTCACTTAAATAAGTTTTCTTGTATCTGAGAACATGAAGCCAGCAGTCCCCACAAATGACATTTATATTAAGGGCACTACATACATAACTAAGATAATATTACTTAACACTTGGCCTGCCTTGTTACTGTGGCTAATAGTAATGCAGTAATCTAGACTAACTACTTGGAGATTCCAAAAGTGCATGCTTTTCCATGCTTCTGTATATTCCATACTTTCAGTAAATTCTCCAGCTAAATAATACCTCCGTCATCTTCAAGATTCAATTCATCTTTTTTCTCTTCACTGAACCCCACTATGAAACACTGGGCTCCTTTGTGCTTTTACTACACCTGTTGAATATCTTTATCAAACTACTTCATAACAGTTCTCTCACATGTTTTCTCTTTCAATTAGTAAACTCTTGGAAGGCAGACACTTTGCAATCAATTTTTGTGTTCCTAGTGCCTAGTGTAGTGCCTGGAACACAGTGAAGTGTGCATAGATTAATTAACTGAATGAATACATGTAACATGGGAACATAAAAATGTAATTGAGTTTTTAAAGACTTAAATAGTGAACACTTTAAGAAAACATTAAGGTGATCAGGGGTGCTTAACATTTTGAAATATCTGTGGGCAAACGTTCTTTCAGAAGATATCCTGGAATACATCACTGATCTGAGTCGGTATCTAATATTCTGTTGTGGTTTGAAACACAAGTGTCTGTAACTTATTTACTCAATGAAATAGGTCTTTTAAAATGTCAGGATCGATATAAAAAATCAAAGTGGGGTATATGTCATTTTCATTCCTCATGCTGCCTAGAGTTCCTCATTGCTGTTTCTCTTTACTTTCTCAATTCCTCCTTCTCCTTTGAAGTACTGGCCACCACCTCTCCTCATTGTAGTTATTTTCAGACCCATTCACTCCCCGTCATTCTGTGAATATTTTAGTATCAAGCTTTGTGCCTTTCTCAGTAAACATAACTGCTCCTGCAGTTTACTTTAGCATCTAGGTAATAACTTTCATCAATCCAACATATTAGTTAGGATTAAGTTTGGTTATATATAATTGAGAAGCCCCCAAAAATGATGTAAACAAGACTGAAACTTATTTTCTTCTCATAAAAAAGTCCAGAGGTAGACTGATACATAACAGCTCCATAGTTTTTTTTTTTCTGCTGTACTATTCTCAGCTACCTCATGGTCCAAGATGACTGCTGGATTTCAGCCATTATTTGAACAGTCACATAGGAGGGAGGAGAAATGTAAGGGCACACCCTTTCTTTTAAGGAGATTTAACAGAAGTTCCGTATAGAATTTCCACTTAGATCTCACTGGAAGAATGTAATCACATATCTAGCTACCTGGGAAGCTAAGAAATGTGTATTTATACAGAAAGGCAACATACCAAGGTTATTGAAAAGTAAGAGGAAATGAATGTTGAAGTGGGTCTTTAACACTCTGTCATCTAATTTTTCAGTTATGTAACCTTGTTCCAAAGATTTTATGATCCATCTCACCTCAAATACCTATACCTATGGTCATATCTAAGACAATGCTAATAACTGCAACATCACTGAAATATCAATGTCAAATTCCTACTCTACAAACCATGTCTTACCTACTAAGCTCATTCTCTCTGGTACTTACTGCCATCAGCCAGTTCTTTGATTCCACTGGCCCCTCCATCAATCTGCTCTTCTTTTCCCAGAACAACAGGTTTAAAATCCACCACCCAGCATTATAATCCTACCCTGCTATGCACTCTCCTTTGTTGCCCTTCTCCATACCTGCTTGTATAAACTTTACATTTGGTATATGCCTGCACACAAAAAGCTAAATGTGGTAAGACAAAAATACTACTATGGTGGATTGGCTTGTCTTAAATTCATAACCACCAAACATACCTAGACCTACAGTACAATCTGCCATTCACACTTAGGGTTTCTAGTCAATTCTCTATCCTACTCTTCTAGTTGATTATTTCACACCTCCTACCTGTTCAAACTTCAAATACTTGTCTCCTCTCCTCAGTCAGCTAATCATCTTGCTGCTGCTTTTCTTTCTCTAAGAGAAAAGAAGCAAGGCTCAGGATATAGTTTAGTTGGTAGAGTGCTTGCCTCACATACACATAAGTCCTGAGTTCAATCCCCAGTGAATACCTGGGGAAAGACAATGGAATTGGAGTTGAGAGGGAAAAAGTAAGTATAACCAAAAGGAGGTACTCAGGCAGTCAAGAATTTGGAGGGGTGAGCAAGCACTTGTGGTAAAATTGCACCTCTTCCCTTAAACTGTTTATGATCAAGCAAAGAAGATGAGTTCATAAAGAAACAGAGTAAAGAATGGGGGGTGCAGTGTATATTAAGTAGATTTTTCATCTCCATAATGCAAGAATGAACTTTACAACAAACAGTGTCACTCACTCAGAAACCATGGCCGTGTGACTTGGAGTTCCCCAGCTTTGGCTGCCTTCCCCATCACTATGCCTAAGTGGCATATCTTGTTAGAAATGTAGTTAGAAGTATTCCTGTACTCTTCACTCAGCAAATGTTTAATGAAAGCTAATTATCTACATGGTGTGTGCAGAATATGAAAAGGGAACAAATCTGGATCTATGCTGTTTTCAGCTGTCAAAGCAGTGATTCTCACACTTTAAAATACACTTGTTAAAATGCAGATTCTGGTTCTGTACATTAGGATGGGACCTTGGATCCTGCTTAGATTCTAACAAGCTCCCAGGTGATACATGAATGCTGCTGGTCTGTATATATAACAATATTGAGTAATAAAAGTTTCTCATAGAAAATAATAAGTCCCATTATCATAAAATCTTGGACTCCTCCAAAACCTAGAATTGTCTGTTGTTGGGGGCTATGCCATGTGGACTATGCCAAGATGGCGCCTGACAGCCAGCCAGAGGTTGTTTTGATCACATCAGTAGTGAGGAGGTTAATTAACATAAGTACACTCAGGTGTTTTGTCATTGGCCGTATTCAATTAAGTCTTTGTACACAATGCATGCACATGTGTTCCCCAGGTGCTCCTGATCGTGCCTGCTTGTTTTGACCTTTACCGTGATTAGACATCTAACTCCTCACCTAATCTTCATATAATTGGCATCAGCCCTACCCTACACCTCCTGTACGGGATATAAGCCAGCTGTCCTCGAGTGCCAGGGGTCCCCGGGTTTCCTGAATCCACAATAAACCGTTCTGAATTCAAGAGCCTCGCTACTCGTTTGTCTCCTGCACCAAATTGACTCTGCTGGATGGCATCAGTCTGTGACATTTTTATACATTTTGTGTGCCTTCTAATGTTTTTTTTTTAATTGCTCTTTCTTTTGGAGTTTATTTCTACTAGAGTTAATCATTCCAAAAATGCAATTTCTTAGTTTATAAGAGCATTCTCCTAACAATTCACTAATTTGTCAGGGTCTATGTACTATTAGACAGTCCATCTCGAATTATTCCCCAGGATCCCAATTGGGACTGACTTGTCCTTCCTGTGACTCTGCACAGTATCAGCTTCTAACCTTGACCTCTACTTCCTTCTGCCTGGAGGTGAAGTCCATGGTATTATTCCTCTCCCGGTCACCACTCAGAGAGATGAACTCATAAAATGTTTAGACACACCTGAGGCCATGTGAGGCAGCCATAGAGAAAACTGCACTGGTCCTGTGGCACTGAGCCCCTGGCGTCCTCCGAGCTGTCCACTCGTCATGCACCGCAGGCTACAGCTCTGGCGCTTCAGGCATGGCATACCCATGGGGCGGTCCCTGTCCAGCAACCCTGCGCAGTGCTGAAGGCGCCAGAGACAGCTAGAGAGGCAGGCATGCTAGAGAGTCGTGGTGCTGGGTGGCAGGATCGCACAGGAGCAGCCTAGAGCCATGGGCCTTGTAGCCATTTTAGGAAGACACTCAGATCCCTGGCCCCGGGTGCGGCTTCAATTTCAATAATTTATTGGTGGCCTTTCCTGCCCAATGGCCAGCACGCCCATGGTCTCCGGAAAAGGGAGCACTTCACTGGAGTTGATCAGGGTGCAGGAGTGGGTGCAGTACTGCGGGGGAGTCCCAAGGGCGGGTTTCCAGAGTGGGGGCGGTGGGAGCCCCTGTAGACTGGGAGGTTGGGGACCACAGGGCACAGTTTTCTGTGGTGGGATTTCCCTTCCCGGGTCCCCAGGTGCAGAGGCGGGGCTGGTGCAGGCCGCTGGGGTGTTTGTTCACTGCCAGATGTAACTCTCTGCACCAAGTGGCCCCTGAATAGAGCTGCAGTCATGGGAAACACCACCAGTGACTGGGTGTCCGGGAAGAGTCATGGCGCCTAGGCTGCATGCATGAAGGGCAATGGCGGCCATGCCCTGGCAAGGAGTACAAGATCATGGTGGGGAGCACCAGCGACCCAGGCATCTTCAGCCTGCTGGACTCCAAGGTACTTGGCTCCGCACCCCCTACTGTGGCAGTGTATCTGCTGCTTGGCTTCCAGACTCCTCCTCCTTTCCTTGACTCCTTTTCATCACAATAAACTGGGTTAAGGGATTTTTTTTAAATTAAAGGGATATTACAGGGAGGGAGGCTTGATTGTAAATTCTTCTTGTGGTGCCGCCTCAATATAAGGCAGATGTGGATTTCTTGTTTTCGTGGTGGTTTGATCAAGCCTTGAGCCACATATTTAGGGCAGGGACCATAGACACCTCTCCCGCCCTCACCATCCTTGATTCTTCTAACAATTTATAGGTTGTAAGCTATGGTGGAATACTTGAGGGGGTAGATTGTTTGAGCTGCTGGTCCTAACTCAGTTGCTTATATTTTCCTTGAAATGGCTAAGTGAATTTTTTTTCCTGGAATTTTCTGTTTGGATTCTTTTTGTTCTTTTAGGAACTCTGCACTTTGGATCTGTTGTGCCCAAAGGCTCGAGACCCCACAAAGACCACCAAAGACCATGATCAATGCAAGCAACAAAGAGTCATTTATTAGCAAGCTCGAGCCTGGTCCTCTGCGTCCTTAACCAGTGACGCTGAGAGGCCCCGAGCCCTCATTAGCAGGGTTTTTATAATGAAAGGCAAGCAGTTTTACAGTGTTCTTTTAATTGGTTAACATTTGTACAGCTAAACATTAGTCCTCCTCTGGTTGGGTCCGGCCAATCTATTTGATTCTCATTGGGTCCTGCCAGAACTGAATGGTCCTAGTGGAAGAAGGGAGGAGGGAAGGGGTGAACTATGCAGGAGATGAGTTGGGGCTAAGCCCCGCTCCCATCCTTGATGGATAAGGTCTCCAGGCAGCTGCACATTCCTCAGACAAATATCTCTTAACAACCTTGGTGAGCACAGGGGCCCAGCAGTACTGTTTTTCCTTGAGACAGTTATCAGCACAGATACCACCCTGCTCTCAACATTCCCCCCTTTCCAAGAACATTTAGAGAGCCAATCTTGGGTCTCTATTGTTCTAATTCTTGATGCTTAATGGGCTGATATTGGGCCTTTATCACCATTAGCTGAACTGTATTTATTCTATCTTTAACAAAAGCAATTAACTTATTGATTATACAAGGTCCTATAGTTAAAGCTAGTAACAGCAATATTAGGGGTCCCACTGTAGTGGACACCAGAGTAGTTAACCAAGGGGAAAAATTGAACCAGGATTCAAACCAGCTCTGACTAGCTTCCCATTCTTTCTTTCTGTTTGTTAGTCCTTCTCTGACTTTTGCCATGGATTACCTCACTACTCCAGAAGGATTAGCATAAAACCAACATTCTTCTCTCAGAGCTGCACATAGACCTCCTTGCTTACAGTCTTTAAAGGCAGGTAAATTTGGTAATTAATGAGCTCCAGAGATCCTTGACATTTCATTCTTCCAGGGGCAGTCTCCAACTTCCAAAGGCTTCATGGCTTCATTTCCTGGAATTTACTGGATCCCCTATTTCTACACTAACTACCTGTCCTTAATTCTGGCTTCATTCCCCCCTTTAGCTTTAGGAACTCCTAACTGCTGTAAGGAAAAGAAAGGGGGCATCGATCTTTCTGACTGCTTTGAAGCTGAAAGGGGGCAGCGAGGGGCAAGCAGTTTGGAGTTCCTTTTTTTAAAAATCAGGTCAATCGAGGGGTCCAAGGCAGAGTCTGGTTGGGGAAAAGGAGGTTGTAAACTCATCTGGGGGTGGGTGCTTCTATGATAGAAGAACAAAAAGACATGAGTACTGAAATGAGATTAGTACAAAGTAAATGTTGCAGCATCTGAAACATGCCACTGAGTATAATGAAAATGACAGAAGTCAATCTCTCACCAGGAGGTGGAAGAACTGAGAAATTGTTCCCATAACTAGGCCTAGCAAAGACTGGAGAGGACAAGGCCTTTATTTGGGGACTTTAACATTGTCCAGGTTATCAGGAATGGAAACACAATATTTAACTCTTAATGTCATTGAGGTCCCCAGAAAATATAGTTAGGCTACTTAATGTCATCTTATTTTTGTAAAATATCCCTTTATTGGTATAACCTGTGTTTAGTAGAGATCTCTATACTTCTGTTACTTAGGGATAGATAATCATACGAGCAAACATAGATAAAGCCTACCTGTGACTGTTGGCCTTAAACTGACTAAAATCTTCTGACTCTGGCAGTTTCCCTTGATAGTTATCAGGCACATTTGCCTAAGAATCTTTCTTTTGTAGCTTCCACTCTTAATTTTAGTGGGTTAACACAAGTGTACATCTTAAGTTACTTTTAACTATTATTTCTTTTAAATGCCCAAGAATGGCTATATTTTTGTTTTAACTGTTTTGCTGGGTGTCCAAGACCAAGCTGGTCAAATTGACCTGGTTCCTGTCTTGTTAAAGAGCCAGCTGAGTTTCCACAGGGGCCACTCATAGAGAACTTAAGAGCAGCTTCTTAGCTCCATTAGTGCCATTGGTTAGGCAGGGTCTTCTCGATGAGGTAGCTTTCCTTGAAAGCATTAGGGGTGTCTCCCTTTTTCCATGACCCTCCTCTGCATCAGATGCACTGAGCAATTCTCATCCTCTAGTCTCAAAAATCTCCTTGATCAGGAGGTTGTGTGACCCAGATTTGCGGCGCTCCTTAGAGAAGTCCTCTTATTCCCTGGGTTCAGGCTGACTTTGAGGGCAAGATACTGTTTTTTTCTTGGCCTCTGTATTTAATTCCAATTTCTAAGTTTGATCTTAATCATCCAGCAAGCCAGTCTCACCAGTCATACAGTAAGAGTACTGGGCTTTAACTTTAATATCCATAACTTTACCATCATTAACCCTTTTATTAAAGTACTACCACATACTATCTGTTTTGAAGGTGATGACCTATTATCACAAGTTACCTAGGTTGTATGTTCTGGAAGCAGCTCCTTCTGCAAAACAGTAACAGGCAACCATTTTACAAAATGAAATTAGCAAGAGTAAAAACATATTTAGCTTGTATAATAGTTATCTTGAATTTTGGCTGAGTTATACATTATATACCCTGTTTGAGATCACAGTAATCTTTACAACAAACATCAAATTTTTGAGCACAACTTTAAATGAGTTAAAGTCTGGCTTACTTTGGAGTCATTCTAACATGTAGCAAGGTGAGGCAGAGACTTATCTCAGGTAAGGCAGGGCTCTTCACAAGTCTTAAGTAAAATGTTCTAATCCTAAAACTAATTTTTGCCCCTTTTGCCATGACCAGCATGACCAAATTTTTAAGTTCAGTGAGGGTCAAAGGAGTATTAGAAAATAAAGGTTCATAAACACAGATTTTGAAGATTAAGCTGAGATCAGATGGAGCTCTGTTCTCTGATGGAAATGCAGATCTAAAGAGTTATGTTAGCAACATTTATACATGTCTTATTATTAGGTTAAAGACTATGTAAGCATTATTCTTTGTTTTCAGGAGAGTTACAGAGACTAGACCATCTACATAACTTTTTCCCACAACTGCAAAGTACAATGTTAGGAACTCCGTGTAACTCTCAAAGAAGTCCACTGTCCAAAGTTACTGTAAGGTGGGCAGGAACTAGAGAAGGGAACTGATGAACACTGGTTATCTAGCAAAACAATGTCTTTCTGCCCAAGAGCTGTGTGCCTGAGATCAATGTAAGAACTGATAGAACTCCTGTACAGAGCCTCCCCAGGGAGGCTACTGCCACAGCAGTTAGGCATCTTGTGCTCCTACACAGGAACACTCCCAGGCACCAGGCATGCTACAGTCATGAAGTCAGGGACCCCAATCTCAGTCATTGTTGTCCCATTTTTGCTATTGTGCATTGTACTCTTTCTTAAATGTCATTTTAAGAAGTTTACATATATTGATTTCTGAGTCCATATGAACATTAGTTAACACAGTCTAACATTATATCCAGAACAGGAATCAATCAAAGAAAGGCTGAGAGAACTTTTAACTTTTCTTTTGTGTAGCAAAATGCTTTCACCTTCTACAATATGAACCTTTAAACAAATCAGGCTGTCACTAACTCTTAGATATATATTTACATTTAAATTTTTATCTCAGTGAAATAAGTAACCAATTTTACATATACCTTATTGATAATACATCCCATAATAGAACATTAAATGATAGAAATAAATCACCAATAAAATGTACTCTTTAAGTTTAATATTACCAGTACAGACAAGTTTATTCTGGAGAATAGCAGCTTGACAAATTTCCTGCTTTACAAACTTGTATACCTGGAAAATATAAATACATTTAATATACAAGGAGTGACCATTTCACAATTACCTTGACACTTTAATCTTACTAAATTCAGTTTTTAAAGAAAAATTTAGACTCTGTAACATAGTACAATACTCTTAACAGTTGTTTAACCATAATTGTATAAACCCCAATTTTTAATACTAATTGTTTTAAAGAATAAAACTTAATAGACACAAAATTAAGAGTAAATTAGTGTTTCTAAGAAATCCTTATTATTTTACCATGTCATTTTACCATATAGATTAAACTTTGGCTTATATCAGAACATTAGTATTTCACCTTAGGAAAAACCTTAAATAGCTTTAGCTGTCTCACATACACACAACCAACTTAGTTACACACAGACTTGTTGAAACTTGCCCTTTACTTACACACAGACTTTCTTAGCACTTACTTAGACCCTCATGTATTCTATCACACAGGCACTTTCTTACCCAGAAACATTTTCTTTTCCTTTTTATTAAATATATTTCCAAACCCAGGACCTTTTATTTTCTCTTTCCTATCTGTTGACCCCTTTTTGTCCACATTCTGAAACAACTCTTATGAAGTTTTTGAATTTAGACAAATTACTCCGATTTAACAAGATAAAATACTTTGTGGTTTATAGTACTCTAACTGAAACACAGTGAAAGGGGAGATGGTAACTCTAAATCCAAATCTAAGAGCTCCTTGGAGCTTTGCAGAACTGGAGGGGGAGCAGGGGGAAGTGGTAAGGGAGCAGATGGAACACTCTTCCTCCGAGTTGAGGTTTTATCTGTTAGAACATAACTCTTAATAACCTTGTTTTTAGTAATGACACAAAGCAATTTTAAACCCTTTTTAATTTACCAACCTATGAAAACACCAATAATGTTTAAGTATGTTACCCCATGTAATTTAAGGAGTTAAAAGTACTTGATGCTATTTAACAATGAGCATTTTAACTTTGCAAATTAATCAGATGTCACCAACAAACACATTTGAGTAATCCCATACATGTTAACTCTAATTCACTTATTCTGTAAAAACCAAGATATCAGACAAGTGTCCTGAACAGTATTTGCTGTCTCTTTCCTGTTGAAGAAAAGTCCTAGAAACAATTGATATTAAACATTGTTTAACATCAACATTCCATTAGTTTGACCACCTAGAGACTTGTGAGTTATTTCTAAAGACATTTTACTTTTATTAGTTTACCCAATTTAAATTGAACCCTTTTAAATCATGTGAATAAAAGTATTTGGATCCATTTTTAAATTTTAATTTTAGGAGCACTCAGTTTTGATACAGACAAAACATGACATTAGCACGACATACAAATAATACAAAATCAAAGGCCTTGTAACTTTATAGGTGAATCTCCATTGCAATGTAACAGATGTTCAAAAACTCTAGTTGAATAAAAATAGAACTGATCAAAAAAATAATTAACCTAGGTATGCAGGATCAAAATTATGAGCTCAAAAATACAGCATTATAGAAAAAACAAAACAAAACAAGAATCCTAGAGAATGAGTTAGTTCTGTGTAGCAGCCCAGGAGTTTAAAATGTACACCTTTTTTTTTTTCTTTTCTTCAGGTCACCCCCCTTTCCTGCTGAGACTGCTGCAGTTTACATTCCAACGCAGGCTTTAGCAAGGCCAGGCAGGGGGGAGGGAGGGATCACTTAGAGCTTTTTAACCCTTTTTCTTCCTGGTTGAGAAATCAGGTTAGGTTTGAATGCAGAAAATCACAAAACATTATTTCTTACTACTTTAGAGGAATGGAGCTGCTGATCTCTCTGCCTAGGGGGTTGGAGTAAACAAATCTCTCAGGAACAAGGAGAAGGACTGTAAAGTACCCTGCAATGAGTATCCCTAAGCCTAAGATAGAATTAACACAATGAAGAATTTAATAGAAGGCAAGAGTAAAGACCATATAGTACAATACACAAACAGACAGACACGTAGCGCGCTAAATCAATGCCCAAATGGGACAAAGAGTTATCCAGATGCAACAAAGTCACCCAATTGCAGCACAGAAGCTGCCCAATGTGAGAGTCACCCAAATGCGACAGAGTCGCCCAGATGCAGCACAGAAGCTGCCCAGATGTGAGAGTCACCAGATGCCACAGAGTCGCCCAAATGCAGCACAGAAGCTTCCCAGATGCAGCACAGAAGCTTCCCAGATGTGAGAGTCACCAGATGCGACAAGTCACCCGAATTCAGCACAGAAGCTGCCCAGATGCAGCACAGAAGCTTCCCAGGTGTGACAGAGTCACCAGATGTGACAAGGTCACCCAACGGGTCAAGGGGACATCTCCTGAGACCCTGCTGGGGTCCTATAGTGCATCTGCCAGGACTATGCCAGCCCAGAACCAGAATCTGCAGGCAATCCAGACCAGAAAACACATGGCAATGCCTTACTCACTGGCCGAAGGTTTCACTTATGACTCTATGATCAGGTGTCTGGGTGGGCTTGGGGCATCCCGGACAAGCCCCCATATGTTGTACCCAAAGGCTCGAGACCCCACAAAGACCACCAAAGACCATGATCAATGCAAGCAACAAAGAGTCATTTATTAGCAAGCTTGAGCCTGGTCCTCTGCGTCCTTAACCAGTGACGCTAAGAGAGGCCCCGAGCCCTCATTAGCAGGGTTTTTATAATGAAAGGCAAGCAGTTTTACAGTGTACTTTTAATTGGTTAACATTTGTACAGCTAAACATTAGTCCTCCTCTGGTTGGGTCCGGCCAATCTATTTGATTCTCATTGGGTCCTGCCAGAACTGAACGGTCCTAGTGGAAGAAGGGAGGAGGGAAGGGGTGAACTATGCAGGAGATGAGTCGGGGCTAAGTCCCGCTCCCATCCTTGATGGATAAGGTCTCCAGGCAGCTGCACATTCCTCAGACAAATATCTCTTAACAACCTTGGTGAGCACAGGGGCCCAGCAGTACTGTTTTTCCTTGAGACAGTTATCAGCACAGATACCACCCTGCTCTCAACAGATCCTTCTCCCCTTTGGCATGGTTGTGAGCACCCACCACTTGTTAACTAGAATACTTGTGCTTAGACTTGGAGATCAATAAAGGGCATCATTTAATTGACTATTCAATTTTTGTCCTATATTTTGTAGTTGAGGTGACTGTGCTTCCAGGCCAGCTTCTCAAGTGGTAGAGCCAGTGATTCCCAGATAGCTCCACTAAACAGTAGTTCTTCAAAATTTTTCCTTAACTTAAAAGCAATAATTCATTGCTTCCCTGAAAACCTTGCTTTCAATTGAAGGAGTTACAGGAAGAGGTAAATTGTGTTCCCCCCTAACAGAAAAAGCAGATGGAGCTGACAGCAATGTGATTACCATCCTAATGTTTCTAATAACTTAGAAGTGTCAGCACAAATACATTTAATTCTTTCTGGTAGGTCGTTCAGGGATAAAATAGAAAAATGGAAGGATTGAGGCAATTGGGAGATACGTTTGAGGATTTAGAGAGAAATTAGTTTTATTTCCATAGCAGTAGTACATGGAATTTGGATGCTATGTTTTATTTCTTTTTGGATCCCAATTGAGAACATCACCATAGAGGGAGAAATAAGAGTGGTTGAAAGGGGCATTTCATGGAAATTTTTCTCCATTCCTTTCTTTCTTCTTCCAATTCAGAACTTCTTCCTCAGCATGTGGTCTGTCTACCCAGCCATCTGTATTTACTTCTTTAAAGATTTCCCAAGGTGATCGAACTCATTGTATTTTTACCCCTTTTCCTACATCAATGACACAGGATTTAAGTACATTGTATTTGTCAAACCATGACTGAAGTCATTGGTGTCCTGAATTTAAGCCAAATTGTTCTGTGTGAATTGGGGCCTATTCTGGATCATTGTTTCCCTCACTCCAATCTTGCCATTTGGAAAACAAGAATATCGTTCATATAATTCTTTTGGTCCCACCCAAATCTAAGGGTTGACTGACCCTTTTCTTCCCTCCAAATTTTACTAAAGCCTCTTCAAACTGTAATTTTAATTGTTGTTTTTTCTCTTTTATCAATGGTTCTGCTGTTTTACTTAATCAACCTTTTTTTCTAGTCAGCTGCATTCGAATCCTACCACAGAAATGTCATGTCATAAGTGGAAGGTCTTTGCTCCAAATGTTGGAGCATTAATAGTTTGTGACTTTCAGATTCTAAATGAAAAATCCTAAGTTGTAAAATAATTGATAGAAACAGTGGCAGTGGGGCCTCCATTGGATGCCAGTCTTTTTCAGCAGACTAAT
Source organism: Sciurus carolinensis (assembly GCF_902686445.1). NCBI lineage: Eukaryota > Metazoa > Chordata > Mammalia > Rodentia > Sciuridae > Sciurus > Sciurus carolinensis. Next base: position 640,844 of record NW_025920106.1, on the reverse strand, counting down.
TCAATGGTTCTCAATCTTATTTATGTATTGGAATCACCTGAGATTTGTTTAAATACTTTGTGGAAAATTTGAATCATTTACAAAGTAGGGAGAACAGTATAATGAACTCTGTGTACCTCTCACCAAGTTTAGAGATTGATCAAAGCAGGAATGAATGTATATCATCCATACCCTAATCTACTATTCCTCCACCAGTTTTTTTGAAGCAAATTCCATGTTATAACAAATTATGATGTACCTCAAAAGATGAGGGTTTTTTTTCTCTCTTTTAACATAATCACAGTCTTATCTGGGATGATTTTAAAAATAGATTCCCAGATCCTGTGTGTGAATCAGAATCTTAGTTATTCTTAGGCATATGCAAAAATTTCTGTCTAATGCAGCCAGTCAGACAGAATGCATTGCTTTTGGAATATGGATACTAGGTTTTCTCTTATGCTAATTACTTGTAATATTTATAAAAGCCTCTTCAGATTTCTTTTTCCAGATTTTTTTCTTTCTTTTAGCTAATTAAGTAATTAATCTGTGATTCTGGGGCTGGAACCCAAGGTCTTCTTGTCTTCTAGGCAAGTGCTCTACCACCAACCTACATCCCCAGACCTTGAATTTTATTTTAGATTATGTGCCTGGTTTCTTAGACTGTAGTTTTGAGGAATAGAAAGAGATAGTACAGAAAGTAAACTTTTCTATTTCCCACCACCATCACACACACAAAAATTCTAAGTAAATAAGCTAGTCTTTTTTTTTAATGCACTTTATTTTGTTTGGTAATATCTTTACTTAACAGTGTAAAATTCTTTTTACCTGTTACCAGTTTAAGGCAGGGCTTAGCAATTATTTTCTGTAAGGGACCACATAGTAAATAATTTAGACTATGTGGATAATACAATCTTTCACAACTGCTTCCATGGTGATGTGAAAACACTGTAGATAATAGGCATACAAATGAGTGTAGCTATTTTTCAGTAAAAACCTTATAAAAGCACCTGGCTTACTGGCTGCAGTTTACCAACTACTGGTCTAAAGGGATGGTAATAAAAAAAATCTAAGAAGTTAATATTTTTAAAAATCCTGCAAACTTTATTTGATTATATAATTGTTTTTGTAAAAGGAAAATGCTTTTATTGTCTTTTGCTGTTTGAGGGGCCAAAATTTGCATTCCTATACCTCAAATAGAATAAACCTGTCATAAGTGAGCAAGTCTAATTTCATAACCACTTTTTTGTTCTAGGACTGCCTCTCACTAGCCAGGCCAAGTCCTCTACCACTAAGCTACATTCCCACCCACTATTTCTCTATTTTATAAAATCAATGATCTTGTTTTTTATTTTAATTAATTAACTGATTAATCTGTGGTTCTGGGGTTTGAACCCAGGGCCTCGCATAGGCTAGGCAAGTGCTCTGACACTGAGCTACTTCCCCAGACCTTTAATATTAAATTTTTAATGTCCCTTCTTTGTGCAACTTATTAGCTAAAATAGAGTTTTATAATTTTTTTATGAAGTTTGGTATATGTAACTTTCTTTACAGTTGATAATTGAGGGCTGTTTATAGTTGCTTGTGAAAAATATATATCTGACTTAATTTTTAAAAATATAGCCATCTTATGTTTTTATTATTTTCTCTCTCATAAGAAGTACTCAGAAGCATGTTATAATTGCCTGCCTATGAATTAAACTGACAGTAGGGAGAAGTTTTATTTTTCTTTTCTTTTCTTTTCTTTTTAAAGGTCAATCTTGAGGCTCTAAAAGGGTAAGTAATGTATGCAAAATCAAAAGTTAGACTATGATTTATGCAACACTTGATCATAAGCCATTTGACCATTTTGGGTTCAAGATGATTTCTTTTTCTATGGCTTGTAAAAATCTGATTTATTCTAATTTTAAGGCTTATTTCCTTAGCTGAAGTTTAGCACCCCTCTCTACTCTAAGAAGGAGAATGATATTTTTAAGAATTCTTGGGTCACAATTTATTCTAGGGATAACCTACTCCTTATTACAGCTCCCTGATGAAAAAGAGTTTGTATCATGGCAGCAGGATTTGGATGACTCCATAAAGCCCACCCAGCAGGCCCACCCTACTGTTATCTGCTGGTCTGAAGGAGGCAAGGAGGTCTTCATTTCTGGGTCTTTCAACAACTGAAGCACCAAGATTCTACTGATTAAGAGGTGAAGGTAAGTGTTTTGGTTGAGATTGAGGGGTCCAGGAATACAGCCTGACCTGTTATCCTTTCTAATAAGAGTAAACAGGCTGGACTTCCCATCTCCACCCACTAGAACCTTTCTTTGGAATATGTCCTATTCTGTGACCACTTAGTATCTATGGCATTGGTTTTTAACCTCATTGTGTATCAGATGCTTTACCACTTAGAATATCATTACCTCAAGGGAATTTATAATATCTTTGTGAGTGTACACTTTAGGATTGTGTTTCACAGGTCTTTTCTATGCTTGGAGGAAGCCTGTAACTGACAGAATCTGTTGCTGTGACTTCTGCACTAAAGCAAAATGCACCGTAAAATTCAAGGTGGTAGTGTTTTGTAGTACTTGCAGAGCAATGATGAATTAACTGACTACAAGAATGGCCCAGATAACCAGATAGGTCATTTTACAGTAATGGTTCACCAAAATATGGAAAGTACATTAAGAACTCCTATATGCCAGATCTGTTAAGGTACTTATATTTTTGAGGGATCTGTTCTGCTGGAGCAAAATATTTATACCAAGATGAACCATTTTGGTAGATCATTGACTATTTTTTTCTAGGCATTGGCTTAAGAACCAAAGTTGTTGGAAGGGTTGGAAAAATATGTCCAAGATGATATAGATAAAGAGATTGGATGAATACTTTATTTTTTACACAAGGGACACAGTAGCTTAGGGATATAGGAATTCATTGTTATAATACTATAATTACCACTTGGTTTTCTATATTCTGTCTTCTTAAAGGAACTTGACTGACCTTATGTTTTCTTCTACAGCCATAATGACTTCATTGCCATCTCGGATCTCCCTGTGGGGAGAGAAACAATACAAGATTTTTGTGGTTGGACAGTGGGTTCATGATCCATCAGAGGTAAGGCTTTGATTTCCAAAGGTCACCATGACTTAGCAGCCTTATTTTAACTATGATTGCTCTCTGAATTGATGGTAGCAGTTCCCTTACCCTAAAGGATTCCTCTTGATAAAAGATGGAGATGCTGAGTGTGATCATTTATAACTGTTAGTAGATGCAGAGAGGATGGGTGGAAGAGAGGGATTTGAAAAGGAAATTCAAGAATTTTTCCTCTTATTGTTTCAGCCTATGGTTACCAGTCCACTTGGCATGATTAGCAATTTGACCCATGTCAAGAAATCTGATTTTGAGGTGTTTGATTCTTTAAAACTAGATTCTATTGAAAGATCTGAGACATCTTGTCAAGGGAATTTTATAATATTTTCTCTCTTTTGCCTTGTCTTTCTTGTAACCCAGAAGTGGTTTTTAAATTCCCTTCTTGAAAGTAATCTTTTAATTTTGTTTTTTATTTCCATTTCTTCTCAGGAATCTTCTGAATCCTTTATATATGTGCCCATATTTCTTATGTAAACATTTAGATCCTATTCTTTATACCAAAAACTCTCAGTCTAGTGTACTCTAACTTTTTAACCAAGTATCTACAGTAAGACATTTATTTTGCATTCCAGCCCAATACACACATAACAGATATACAGAAGTGTAATATATGGTATAATGTTTGTCTTTATTCTCTGTGATGTATTCTTTTCTGTTTTTTAAAAGTATTTATTTATTTATTTATTTAGGTTCTGAAATTAAACTCAGAGACCCTCTACCAGCTGAGCCATAACCACAATCCCTTTTATTTTGAAACAGGGTCTCACTAAATTGCTGTGACTGGCCTTCAACTTGATATCTTCCTGCCTCAGCCTTTTGGGTCACTGGGATTACAGGCTTATGCCACAGCATGTGGCTGCTATTGGATTTTTACAGTCCACTTGTGGACTATAGTCTATTGTTTGAACACTCTTTCTAGTAATATTTCAAGTTTTCCATTGACCTTTGGTGGTATCACCCAGGAAAGACTAGATGTGACTGGTTTGCCTTACTAAGCTGCCTCAGCTTAATCTGCCAGTTTGATAAATCGGTTGGCAGTTCTGTAGTTTTATGAGACCCTACAAGTAGAGTAGTCATTGGGGAAAAGTAGCTTTAAAAACAACCACACACAAAATATCAGGCAATTCTTTTGCATATAAACAAAATTTTGTAAATTTTTGATTTAAAAAATTCCCTGTAATGGGAAAAGATCTCTATATACTTTTCATTCTTTTTCTCTTTTTTTCTTGCAGTGCTGAAGGTTGAACCCAGGGTCTTGTGCTTGCAAGGCCACTTTACCAGCTGAGCTATATCCTCAGCCCCTTTCATTTCCTATAATATTATTTTTTCCAAGACCTTCATCTCTACTTAATTTACTATGTCAGTAATGCAAATATTCTCCAAATCATATTCATAATTACTGTTTTGCTACTTTACAGTAAGAGTCATGCCTGTCTAAGGAAATGTGTGCTGTATTTACACTGAGTATTCTTCTCGCTTTGAGTTCAAAACCCGCCTCTGCTACAAAGTAGTTTTACCACTGTGGACAAGGCCCTCAAACCTTTTGGTTCTGTATTCCATAACAGTAAAATCAGGGGTTGGACTCAGTGTTTCTCAGCAATCACAAGTCCTGAAGTGGAGCATATTAATAATCACAGGGCATAAGGGTGACATGTTGTTTGTAAAACTGCATAGTATAATAATTATTTAGAAAATTTTGGATAATAATGTTTTCATTATATAAGCTCTGAAAGTTAATCTAGAAATTGTCTTTGACTGGTGGGCAGAGATTTAAAAGGGTTTAAAGACACCAAATTAAATTATGAGACCACTGTTAACTATATTTTTGTTTGTTTGTTTGTTTGTTTTTTGTGGTGCTGGGGATCAAACCCAGGACCTTGTGCTTGCAAGGCAAGCACTCTACCGACTGAGCTATCTCCCCAGCCCACTATATTTTTGCATTATTTGATTCTGACAAAGCAATCAATGAATAATAGTCAATCATATCTATACATAGAAAAGACCAGCATACTTTTGATATTTCTCACTTCCCTCTTTCACCTAATTTCCCAATCCATTCTGGTAAGCCTTAGAATACATTTTTATTAGGTTTTAGTTTGCACTAAGTTTAGTGTAGCCAGATACTTAACCAATTTGTATTTTTTTGAATGATGATTATGATAAGGAAATTAAAAAAAAAAAAAAAACTATTCTGTGTACTTCCCAGCAGTGTTTTGTGAATTACATGACATAATAACTGGAGGTGCTTTGGAAAGTTTTTAAGATATTATAAAATATCACTGTTATTATTAATTTTGCTTTTTCTTCATATATGTTTAACTGAAATCAGTTTTTTAAATGAACTATTATAATATTCCACTGGAGACTATAAAACTTTTTTAAATCTTTAAACAAAATCAGTTTTCTTTATTGTTAAAATTTTCCTTCTAGGATGCATTCTTTTTTTCCATTTTTGAAGTATAATTTACATTCTATCAAATTCATCCTTTTAAATTGTATGGTTTTATAAGTTTTAGTATATTCAGAGTTGCATTACATTACCAGTAGTTCCAGAGCAATTTTTTCATCCCCAGAAGAAACCCTGTACCCATTTGCACTCACTTTCCATTTCTTCCTCTCTCATACTACTATCAACCACAAGTCCACTTTCTGTCTTTATGGATTTGTTTATTCATGGTATTTTTTGTGAGACTCTTTCACTTAGCTTAATGTTTTCAGGGTTCATTCATATTGAAACATGAATCTATTTATGACACAATATTATTCCATTGTACAGTCATACCATTTTGTTCATGTTATTGATAGACATTGTTTCTGTTTTTTTGGTATTATAAACATTAACATGAGTTTTCATGTGGGCACATATATCTTGGATATATACCTGGAAATGTAATTGTTGGGTCATGTGGTAACTTTCTGTTTAACTCTTTGAAGTGACTATGCTATTGTAGATTACCACTGGCAATGGGACTACTGTAGTTTGACAGTTCCAACTTCTCCATCTTTGCCAGTATTCATTAGTTTGTCACTTTAATTATAGCCATTCTAGTGAGTATGAAATGGCATCTTATTGTGGTTTTGATTTGCATTTCCCTAATGACTATTACATAGCTCTTGTTCTTATTGCTGCAGTCATTGTAGTATCAGAAATCATAGAATTTGTAACCTTGTTATGTGTTGCTTGGGTGGGGGGAAAAATGAAATCTAATTTGTTCACATTGTTTGAAAGTTTGCAAGACCTCTTCACATTCATTATCTCTTTAGTTTCCTCAATAACATTGGAAATAGGGCAAGGATTCTTTTTATTTTTATGGATGAGGAAATTGTGGTAAAGGCATTTTTCAAAGTTGTAAAGCTGATAAATAGGGTAGCTCTTTCCTTAACTCAAGTCTATGACCCCTCTCCTCTTCAAGGAATCTTTTTGCCATGTTAGGAAAAATTTTCCTTGCACTACTTGACACTTGTAGACCCATTTGGTTAAAAGTTATGATCCATGACTTCTATATTTAATATTAGTGACCATGTATTTTTCTATGCATTGTCCTAATTTTTGTACTTTTTCTCATGTTTGTGGAAATATCTTTTAGATATTTCCAGCTCACCCCCTGGGCATAATGGTCAAGAGATATATGTATTTTGATCTGAAGAGAGAATCAAATCCCCACCCATCCTTCCTCCTCTCCTATTCCAAGTTATTCTTAACAAGGACACTAATACTTCTGTAAGTATTCTGAGAATATTGCTGGAGGATCTGGGAAACTGTAGGATTAATTTGACCAAAATTAAGTAATTCTAGAGATTGGGATTACTATAAAGGTATATTGAGATTATAAATCATATACATAGGAATAGCACTATAGACTCCTTTTATCAAGGCTGGTTTGTTAACTTATTCAGGAAATAAAATCAAAGCTTATAGTTGTCTCTGTTCCTGAAAATAACCAGGACCACAGTGTATTCTAGAACCAATTTCTGAGATTTCTATTCCAACATGAGATAAGGAATACTTATAATTTGGGGATATGCAAAAGAGTTACAATGTTTGCTTGCATAAAATTGACTTCTGTATTTATTCTCATTGATTCTCACTAAGATTACTTTTACCATTTAATGCAAATCTTCCATAGTTGTTGTAGGTAATATTTTTGTTTTAGCTCTATTAAAATTATCAGATCTTGAAGCTTAGGGTTTCTGCCATAAACTGAGAATTTTCCAAATTTTCTGTAATAAGAATGTATTATTGTTACATACTGGAGTAGATACACTATTGAAAGGAGATAAAGATAAGGTGTTCTTAACAATCCCAGAAAGCTCTGAGAAAGAGTAAGCTGATGGTTTGTCCATACAACTAATGTAATTATTTTTAATTTTTTTGTATCTTAGTGTGATCCAACCATACTTCCTGAGCCCACCCATGTTATGCTGAACCATCTCTATGCATTATCTATTAAGGCAAGTGGTGTCCTTGGTTCTTTACATCTCAGCTATATCAAAGGCTAAGAGAAACTTGTTATGCAGTGGTTACTTGCTCAGCTACTTCATTTTACCTGAAGGTGACAATAATGGTTAAGAAGAACTTATTTTTTAGCCAGTGGATCATTTGTTTTTAATTTCATTCTCTGTGTCTATGTTCTAGCTAACTGACTTGTCCAGTGATTGAATGGTCTATTTTATTTCCCAATTTCTTTTTGGGTGGCTAGAACATTTATGCCACCTACTTATTTGAGTTCATAGCAGTAAGACATCATTTGCAGAAAGTCAGGTTTAGCTTCTAGTTCAAAGAATACTTGAATGTGATAGTAAGACTTCTTTCTCCCATTTTAAGTGTGGAATTGAGCTACTTTTGGGTGCCATTATTGTATATACCCCAATGCTTTCTTCTGTCCTATACAAAAGGTAAAGGAGAAATGTGACCAGACTTGCCCTGTCCCCTCTAGCTCTAGAGTCCTCCTTGCTTTCTCTGCTATTTTAGATTCTGGGATGAAAATTTCTGTTCTGTTCTATCTTGTCATGTCTGGAGTTAGACTGTTAGAATAAACTTATAAAACTCTGTGATTGTCAAACTAAGCTAATCATGATCACAATGACCTGGGAAACTTTATGAGCATACAGATTCAGTGGCTCCATCTCCAAAGATTTCAAATAAGAGCATCGAGATCCAGGCTCATCCCCAACACTTTTGTGTTATTTTCATTTTGAAACAGGGTCTCACTAAGTTTCTGAGGCTGTCTTTGAACTTGTGATCCTCCTTTCTCAGCCTCCCAAGTCACTGAGATTATTGCCATGCACCACCATGCATGGCACACTGCTTTTATTTCTTAGATGTGTGTAGATAGCTTAGGGATATCGTTGGTAGAGTGACTGTAATAGATTATATAGTTATATAGAAAATTTAGAAAATATATTTTTGTATTTAACTTTTGTAATTACCTTGTGACCTATTTTTCTAACCCCAGTTTTAGAGATAAACTAAGGCTCAGAGAAGGTCAAATTTCTAGCAATTAATAGAAAGGGCTGAGGTTCAGTCTCCTTATCCTAATTCCCTATTATATCCTTTGTGTCATCATGCCAGGTATACCAAATAGGTCTTTCTTTGACCTGCTTCTCATTTTTACAAAATTTTTGCTGGGATTATTTGTGCTGGTGTGTTTTCCTAGGGCATGTAAATGCTAGGCATGTGCTGAGCTCCACCTCAGCATTTTTATTTAATTTTGAGACAGGATCTTGCTAAGTTGTCCAGGCTGAGCTTGAACTTGCCTTAGTCTCCTGAGTAACTAGTATTACAGGCATACACCACCATACCCACTGAAGTTGAATTTTTACCCACCTTCTATCATATTTAGGTTATGTGTCAGCATACTCTGGTGAAAGTGTTAACCTGAGATGCATTTATTATGGATAATACAGTATGGGGGGAAGGTAGGAAAATATATTGGTTTCTAAATTAGATTGACTTGGGTTCTTTGGCTACGGAAAAAGATGACACCATGATTCCATTTAGGCCAAACTTGAATTGGCTTGTGCTTTCTAAAGCATCTTTTTCTAATCTACTTGACTTGTGGCCTTTTATTTTATCCCTTCTACACCCACCCCACTCTCCTGCAGTGACAAGGACTAATGACCGAGGTGGTTCAGGGACATCCTGAATCTCTCTTCCTCTTTTTCTCTGGCCTCTGTGGTAACCATCCAGCAGCACATATGCAGTTCTGAAGTGCCACGTGCTTTTGCTTAATATCCCCTGGCTCCAGGGCACTTAAATTGATGGAAGATGAATTGCTTTATGTTTTCTGTCCAGTTAGCACTTTGCACACACTCATTCATATTCTGAAAGAAGCTCCTGTCTTGAGTTTTTCTTTTGTCAGAAATCAGAAGGCCTAAGGTATTATGCTATGTATTTTAAGACCCCAGTAGTTTTTCACATACTTCTCTACTACTTGGGATATAATTTCCCTTCACTACTGCTTCCAAAGTCATTAATAGTGACAGTTTTTGAGAAGATGAAGTAAAGATATTGGGTATCTGAATGAGTCAAGATTAGTGCAGGCCTGTGTACCTGGATCTTAAGGGGGGCAATTCTGATTTCCATTCCCATTGGTAACTCAGAACTGTGACCCTACAGCTCTTCTTACTTCAAGGGATTTCTGTTGTCAATTATAAAATTGAAGTTTTGGGTCATAACTACAAGTTGTGGGTTAGAACTGAATAGTGGCATGGGTTTTGTCTTAACAGGGCCTTATAAAATAAGAGAAAGGGAGTTTGGACAGGCTAAGGACATTTTAAATACACAAATGTTTGGAAATATTTGTGATAACCTGAAGGTGGTGTTTCTCTTTCCCAGTTAGTAGAGTGGCATTCTATAGATTGTCTGGGAGAGTGATTTACAGTCAGAATATCTATAGGTGAAATAAAAGGAATTGACAATCCAGAGATCCTCCAGATCAAGAGCTAGTCTGAGCTCAGAAGATTCTGAAGGTAGCATCTTGTTTTCTGATACAGCAGAGAACTCTGGTAGCAACTACAACTAGATGAACTAAAAGTTCAGGAGAAAAGGTAGAACTGTCCATGGTGAACTGAGATCAATAGTCATTTTATCCTCTGGGGCCATTTGCTGATTATGGGTCTGGACTGTGTATGACCTTTGCCTAGTCAGAGGATGTCTGTTAAGGTAATAAAGCTCCTAGCAGTATGAGCTAATAGAGGGTGAGTTGGAAACATGAGGGACTTCAGACATGCAGTCAGTTTTCCCCCAAAGGACTCTTACTATATGTGAAGTATAGAGAGACACCACAAAATCTTATAAGAAGCAGAGTAAAATCTCTTAAAGATGTATGATGCTAAGGTCATAAAGACTAACTAAAGCAAGGGGACTCAACAGAAGCACATGGTTCCAAAACATTTTCCAAGTATTAAAGCAAGGTAGAGTATTATAATAAAGAGCTTCCCAAAAAGTTTTTGAAGAAGCAAACTGAATACCAGAACAAAACTCAAGAATACCTGTCAAAATCAAAAATATCCACCTCTCAACTTGGTAAACAGTTACCATGATTGACAGCCAATCAAAAATTACTAGGAAGACTTCTAGGCAAGATGGAATAACATGAACTAGATTTACCCTGCCACCAAAAACAACATTCTGCACACATTATAAGAACAAATAGTTTTCAGGCATTGTCTTAGTCTATTTGTATAGCAGTAACAGAATACTGAAGATTCAGAAATTTGCCAAGAAGTCAAGCATGGTGATACATACCTGCAATCCCAGAAACCCTTGAGGCTGAGGAAGGAAGAACACAAGTTCAAGCCCAGTCATCTCTAACTTAGTGAGGTCCTGAGCAGCTTAGTGAGAACTGTTTCAAAAATTTTTTAAATGGTGGGTAAATGACATGCTTATTACTTAAGTCACCTCTCAGCATAACCTTTATAAACCCAGTCTTCTCCTTTATTCAGTGGCCCATTTTCCACAAGGAGAGTGAGTCCAATGGTGTCACCCCGTTCCCACCCCTCATCCAGTTCTGCATGAGACTTTATTCCTGAATAAAGAGCTGATCTGTGAAGTTTGTGTTAACACCAGTCTTTTTGTGCTAACAATTGCAAAACAATACAAACCACTCAAAATGAAACAAATGAAAAAGTCTTTCTTAATTTTTTTTTGTTGTAAACAAATGGGATACATGTTGTTTCTCTGTACATGGAGTAAAGGCATACCATTTGTGTAATCATAAATTTACATAGGGTAATGTTTTCTGATTCAGTCTGCCATTTTTCCCTTCCCCCACCCCTCCCACCCCTCTTTTCCCTCTATACAGTCATTCCTTCCTCCATTCTTGCCCCCTCCCTAACCCTAACCCTAACCCTAACACTAACCCCTCCCACCCCCCATTAAGTGTCATCATCTGCTTATCTGTGAGATCATTTGTCCTTTGGTTTTTTGAGATTGACTTATCTTACTTAGCATGATATTCTCCAATTTCATCCATTTGCCTGCAAATACCATAATTTTATCATTCTTTATGGCTGAGTAATAATCCATTGTATATATATGCCAGAGTTTTTTATCCATTCATCAATTGAAGGAAATCTAGGTTGGTTCCACAATCTGGCTATGGTGAATTGAGCAGCTATGAACATTGATGTGACTGTATCTCTGTAGTATGCTGATTTTAAGTCCTTTGGGTATAGGCCAAGGAGTGGGATAGCTGGGTCAAATGGTGCTTGCATTCCAAACTTTCTGAGGAATCTCCATACTGCTTTCCAGAGTGGCTGCACTAATTTGCAACCCCACCAACAATGTAGGAGTGTACCTTTTTTCCCCACATCCTTGTCAACACCTATTGTTGCTTTTGTTCTTGATAATCACCATTCTAATTGGGGTGATATGGAATCTTAGGGTGGTTTTGATTTGCATTTCTCTTGTTACTAGAAATGTGGAACAGTTTTTCATATATCTGTTGATTGCTTATACATCTTCTTCTGTGAAGTGTCTGTTCATTCCCTTAGCCCATTTGTTGATTGGATTATTTTTATTCTTAGTGTAGAGTTTTTTGTGTTCTTTATATATTCTGGAAATTAGTGCTCTATCTGAAGTATGAGTGGCAAAGATTTTCTTCCACTCTGTAGGTTCTCTCTTCATGTTACTGATAGTTTCCTTTGCTGAGAGAAATTTTTTTAGTTTGAATCTATCCCAGTTGTTGATTCTTGCTTTTTTTTTTTTCTTGTGCTATGGGAGTCCTGTTAAGGAAGTCTGATCCTAAGCCAAGAAGTTGAAGATTTGGACCCCTACTTTTTCTTCTATAAGATACAGGGCCTCTGGTCTGATTTCAAGGTCCTTGATCCATTGTGAGTTGATTTTTGTGCAGGGTGAGACATAGGGGTTTAATTTCATTCTGTTGCATATGTATTTCCAGTTTTCCCAGTACCATTTGTTGAAGAGGCTATCTTTTCTCCATTGCATATTGAAAAAGGCTTTTAAAAATGAAAATTGCAGGGGAATTCAAGATGGTGGGTTAGGGGAATGCTGTATTCCTTTTTGTTCCATGAACTGGGATTCGAGCAGCAGGAATACTGCTTTGAGAGGTTGGTGAAAGAGGGATTTTACTAAAACAGTATTGGGCCGTCAAAGTATCTTAGAGACTCATAAATTTGGATACAAGATTATATAGAGGGAAATGAGAGGGAGGATGTGTATGAAAATGGTGGAATGGGACAGACATCATTACTCTATGTACATGTATGATTACATGAATAGTATGAATCTACATTGTGCGCAATCACAGAAAAAAATGATGTACCCCATTTGTGTACAATGAATCAAAATGCAGTCTGTAAAAAAAATAAATAAGTAGTTTAAAAAAACTACATTAGAGTCAATCACTTTGCAGTGCTGGTTCAACAGAGGGAGGGAGAATGCAGATAAACTCAATAGATTTTGTAAGAAAAATTCTGAGATTAGAAAAGCAGCCTGCCCTCAGATGATCCAGAGACTGCACTGTACATGATGTTTACCAGCTGGTGCCAAAGAGCTGAGGTGGGAGGCATCTTGAGGTGGCTATGGAGGAGCACCTGCTGCAGGAGCTGGGAGATTGGAGCAAACACAACTATGTTACTATCCGGGGTGCTGGATTTGTTGTCTATGACACAGAATTGAAGAATAGGACACAGAGATTGCAAGCAAGAAGCAGGTTTATTGCCAAAGGTCACAGAGATATAATTTTCTGAAGAGAAGGGGCCCCAGAACTGGGGAACCATTGGGTGGGTTTTGGACTGTTCTTTTTAATGGTCTCTGGAATTTTCTCCTTTCCTTATCTCTCCCCTGTCTACACACTTCTCACTGTTATCAGTTGGTTCCCTCTCTGTCCATGTGTCTGTTTTAGCTTTCCTATTAGACAACTACCCCTGCCCTTTGATTTGGGGTCCAGAGCATATTTTACCCAGGGTAATTTATACTGGAAAGGTGAAGGGGAGCCTGACTCACTTTTCCCTTTGAGTCTGGTGGCTTACAGAACAGGTCAGGAATTTGAACAGATAGGTGATAAGCTCAAGGACCAAACCCAAGAAGCCTGGAAAGGCTGTGTCCATGGGCAGCAGAGGGGTGAAGTATTGGTTACCCTGTCCCACGATTGGTGACTCCTGGAATCCAGACTCCCAGCAGAGATAGGGTAAGTGCTGGGCCCTACGTGTTGATCCAGTTTCTCCAGAGCAGTCACCACCCCTGAGGTCTGATTAGACCTAACCCCCACCTGCAGAAACTCCACTCCTAGAACTCTGTAGCAGCCATGACTCAGAGTGCAGTAATCTGATCTGTGCTGACAGAACTACAGCTGAGAGGACTTCCCATCCCATCATACCTTGTACTGGTGAGAAGGGAAGCAGAGAATTTTTGAACTCCAACTGGTAACTTGGTGAGCAACAGAAAAAGAGGACGGTTTAAACAATACTTTACCCTTATGCTCATGCTCAGTACATCACTCAAGAACAAATGGAAAGAAAGACAGTTGGACATAGACACTGAATGAAAAATGAAAAGGCATGCAGACAAACCACTCCAGACATGGGAACTCACACAAGAGATTTTATTAGGCAGACTAACAGTGTCTGCCCTGAAGAGAGAGAGAGTCTGCAAGAGATAGTGTGGTGAAGGCGCTTCGCTTAAGTACTTGAATTGCCTGGGCTAAGGATGATCGGGGCAAATGCTGAGCAGTTAAAATTTGCAGTCTACAGATTAAGCCAATGGGTGCCAAACAAGCTGACAAGTGGACCAATGGCTGGCTAGGATAGTACACTGACAGCTGGGGGTGCTGTCATTCCTCCTTGCCTTCCCCCACAAGTGTGTTTTGTGCCCAACCGCTCAGGAAGGAGTCCCTTGAGGTCCTAGGGTGTGCTGGTTGTAGGCAGTCCAAGGCCTGAGGTTAGAACCAGACAGCAAGGCAAACTCAGTGCCTTCCTCCTGCCTGCCACAGCCAGGTGACACCTGGTAGTTTCATGCAGGCCTGCCGTGCTGCATCTGTTTGCCAGGCAGCCCACTGAGCACTACAGTGAATATATATTCTGACAATTTTGACCAATTCAGTGGAAACGATGCCTTAATCATTAAGAATTTCTTTGTGTGTGTGTGTGTGTGTGTGTGTGTGTGTGTGTGCACGTATGTGTGCATGTGTGTGTGTTGTGCCAATTGGTTCATGGACATATGTATGTACACATATTTGTTTCTTTTATTCTTTTTTTCTGATGTCCTTTTTTATTGTTTTATTTCAAGGATGAGTTTTATGAAGTAGAATTACAAGTAGTAAAATTTATCTTTTCTTGGGCACAAAGGCATCAGTTGTGTAACCACCACCACAGACAAGAGATAAGACAGTTTTATCACCCAAACAGCCCCTGGGTTTGTTTGTGACCAACCCCTCCTACATCCTGGCAACCACCCATTTGTTTGTTTTATTGCTATAGTTTTGCTTTTCTTGGGCATCATATGAATGGAATTGTCAGTAGCCTTTTTTTTTTTTTAAATACACTGGGGATTGAACCCAGGGCTTGCCCATGTGCACCACACTAAGCTACATCCCTTTTTAATATTTTTGTGATCAAAATAATAGTATATTTGAAACAAAAAGTTTCTATTGTGTGTATCAGTAGTTGACTATTTTTTACTGCAGAATAAAATTCCATAGTATAGATGCAACAGTTTGTTTTTCTGATACTTACCAGTTGAAGGATTCAAATTTGTTTAAATTAAAAAGTAATCAATGCACCTCGTGTAGCTGCAAGAATTACTGTTTGTCCCATAATTGACCAAATAAATTAAGAGACAAGGTGTTGACTCAAGGAAGGTGATTTTATTTGGAAAGCCAGCTCAACAAGAGAAAAGGGAAACTCTTGTCACAAAGCCCTTCTTGCAAGGAAGCTGATCCAAGATGGCTTACATAGGTGGCCTTTGGTTGTTCCCCAGACTGGTGGTCATCTTCCTGCAGCAGGAGGCCTGGATGATGCACATCCTACCAGATTACTTAGTTATGAGGTGTTTTTCACTTTCTGCAAGTCTCAAAAACCATGATCAGGGCTGGGGTTGTAGCACAGTGAAGCTCATGCCTATCATGTGTGGGGTACTGGGTTCAAATCTCCACACCACATAAAAGTAAACAAATAAAGGTACTTTGACAACTAAAAAAACTTTAGGAAAAAAAGAATATCATCTCTTTATTGTTACATACTACAAACTCCCCACAATGAATGTACATCATCCTTCCTCGGTTAGTTGCAAATCCATCTAAACCCCAAAACATCCTCATGCATGGTTTCACTAGTTTGAATGAAGTCATGTGGGTGGGGCTCTGCATGGCTGCCATTTGCTACAAGGCCTTCTTCTTGAGGAATGGTGAAGGGTGTAGGTGGGATCAAGGTCTTTGCTCTCAGTACCCAGCCTAGACACAGCCATCTCATGTGGGGGAGAGTGTGTGTGAAGGAAGGTGGGGTGCAGCCACTGAGGGAAGGTACGATGTGTGGGTGAAGATTGTGTGTTTGGCTTTAGGAAAGGACTGAACAAGAGAGCACTTGCTTCTGAGAGTAGAGCAAGCCAGAGTGTGTGAGTGTGTAAAAGCAAACACCCTCACAAGCTAATCCTTTTCTGGACCTGGGGAAGCCAATGGTTGTTGGGCGCCCAGGAGGCTGCAGTTTTTTGGCCAATAGATGGAGGTGTTGTACCGTGTCTGTATTCTGCTTCTACAATCACCCCATTCAACTTCCCTGAAAGACCCATTAACCTCTGCGTTCTGGCAGGGAGGGACAATAGAGACCACTGTCCATGTTCCTGAAGCAATATCTCACAGAACAGGGGGTTGGAACCAGTTTTCCTGAGTTCTCTCCTTGGGAAGCCTCTATCTCTAGAGAAATGGGAGTTTCTTGAAGCTTGAGCCTTAACAGAGAGGTCCAAATGTGGAGGAACAGTCAGCCATGATCACCAGGGAGCTGGTTCTGATCCTGCGATCAATTTACTGATGATCTCAGTCCATTTGCCTTTTCCTGTGGTCCTTTGCATAATAAATTCTGAATTCTAGCTTTAAAATACTTGCTACTAGAGGTACTAAGATGAAAGAGACACACAAGGTCCCATTCTGCTGAAGGGCTTCAAATTATAAATAATTAATCCTTCTAGACAAAGTAGACCAGAATGGAGACAGGTGACCCAGAAGATGGTTGTACGTGCTGCTAAAATATTAAAATGCTTCTCTTCTAGTTGGTAAATAGCCATTGACCCAGCACTAGGTTTGCCAAATCAAATACAGAGAGCACCCCATTAAATTTGAATTTCAGATAAACCACAGGTATTGTTTAAGTATGTTCTTTTTTTAATTATTTTTTTTTATTTTTACAAACTGCATTTTGATTCATTGTACACAAATGGGGTACAACTTTTTATTTCTAGGGTGTACACAACATACATTCATACCATTTATGTAATCATAAATATGCATAGGGTGATACTGCTTCATTCTACTATCTTTTGGTCTCCCATCCCCTCCCACCCCATTTTTCTCTATACCATCCGAAGTTTCTTCATTCTTCTCTTTCTCCCGCCAACACCCCCCTTGTTATATATCATCATCAATTTATCAGAGAAAATATTTGACCTTTGGTTTTTTGGGATTGACCTATTTTACTTAACATGATCTTTTCCAACTTCATCCATTTACCAACAAATGTTATAATTGTATAATTTTCTATGACTGAGTAATATTCCATTGTGTATATATACTACAATTTCTTTATCCATTGAACAATTGAAGGGCATCTTGGTTGGTTCCACAATGCAGCTATTGTGAATTGAGCTGCTATGAACATTGATGTGGCTGCATCACTGTAGTATACTGATTTTAAGTCCTTTGGGTATACACCAAGAAGTGGGATAGCTGGATCAAATGGTGGGTCCATTCCAAGTTTTCTGAGGAATCTCCATACTGCTTTCCAGAGTGGCTGTATCAATTTGCAACTCCACCAGCAATGTTTGAATGTGCCTTTTACCCCCATCCATGCCAACATTTATTATTGTTTGTGTTCTTGAAAAATAGCAATTCTAACTGGAGTTAGATAAAATCTTAGGGGAGTTTATTTACATTTCTCTAGATGATGAGCACTTTTTCATATGTTTGTTGATCATCTGTATATCTTCTTCTGTGAAATGTCTGCCCAGTTCCTTAGCTCATTTATTGATTGGTTCTTTGTATTTTGGGTGTAAGGATTTTAAGTTCTTTATAATCTTTGGAGATTAGTGCTGTGTCTGAAGTACATGTGGAAAAGATTTTCGCCCACTCTGTAGTCTCTCTTATCACATTATTGATTGTTTACTTTGCTCAGAAAAAGTTTTTTAGTTTGAGTCTATTCTATTAATTGATTCTTTCATTTATTTCTTGTGCTATGGGGGTCTTGTTAAGGAAGTCTTGTCCTAAGTCAATGTGATGGAGATTTGGGTCTGCTTGTCTATTTGGTGAAGGTTCTTAAGCCTAATTCCTAGATCCTTGATCCATTTTTATTTGAGTTTTGCACAGGGTGAGAGATAGGGGTTTAATTTCATTTTGCTGCATATGGATTTCCAGTTTTGCCAGCACAATTTGTTGAAGAGGCTATCTTTTCTTCACTGTTTGTTTTTGCACCTTTGTCTAGTATGAGATAACTGTACTTATGTGAGTATGTCTCCATGTCTTCTATCCTGTATCATTGTTCTACCTGTTGTTTTAGTCCCAATACAACACTGTTTTTGTTACTATTGATTTACAGTAGAATTTAAGGTCTGGTATTGTGATACCACCTGCATCAATCTTCCTACCCATGATTGCTTTGGCTATTCTGGGTCTTTTGTTTTTCCAGATGAATTTTATGATTGCTTTTTCTGTTTCTATGAGAAATGTAATTGGAATTGCATTAAATCTGTATAGCACCTTTGAAAGTATGGCCATTTTGATAATATTAATTCTCCCTATCCAAGAACATGGAATATCTTCCCATCTTATAAGGTCTTCTTCAATTTCTTTCTTTAATGTTCTGTAGTTTTCATTGAAGAGATTTTTCACCTCTTTGGTTAGATTGATTCCCAAGTATTTTATTTTAGACCGATATCTCTGATGAATATAGACACAAAAATCCTTAACGAAATCCTGGCAAATCACATACAAAAACAATTTAGTACAATAGGGAATCATTGTTTCAGGTACTTGTTAGACTATGTATAACTGATGGTATCAGAATTTCTCCAAATTTTTTTTAATTCAAAGCCTGAAGACTTTATAAAGTGGACTACTTACACCAAGATCCACAAAATATGAATTAATTACTAAGGTAAATGGATCAAAATAACTAATAAAACTGTGACTAATGTTCTTTTAATTGTATATGAGAACCTCTCTTTCAAAAATATATTCCAAATGTTTAAATTAGAAGAATTTGTACAAATTAGAAAGCAACACTGCTTAATGGCATCTGTGTCACTGATCCTTTTAGTTTGTGAAAAAACCAAAGATGTTAAAATAGGTATAAATTAATTAATCACAAAGAATTATTTTTAAATAGTTGATTGGCCTAAAAATTTGCTCAGAACAATTTAACAATGGTTAAACATAATGCAAAGTGCATTTACTAATATTTTTTAATTTTCATGATCCTATCATTACTTACAAATACACAGTAAGAATCCTTTGTCTTCCTGTCATAACTCTTACCATTTGGATCTAGAATGTCCCTCAAATTCTCATATGTTAATGGTTGGGTTCCTGATACAGCAGTATTCAGAGATGGACCTTCTGTGAAGTGGTTGGATCATGAGGTTCTAACTTCATCAGTGAATTAATCCATTGATGGATTGAGAAGTGGCAGAAACTGTAAGAGGTAAGGTCTAGTAGGAGGAAGTAGGTGACTGGGTGTATGTCACGGAAGGGTATATCTTGTCCTAGGCCCTTTCCTCACTCTCTCACTCTGCTTCCCAGCCACCATGAGGTGAGCTGCCTTCTTTGTTACACACTTTTGCACCATATTTTTCCTTGTCTCAAGCCCAGAAACAATGGAGCCAGCAGGCCATAGATTGAAACCTTTGAAACAAATAACTAAAACAAGTCTTTTCTCTTCTAATTGATTTTCTCAGGTATTTAGTCACAGCAACAGAAAACTAAAACAATAGCATAATTAAATACATTATATCCATGACCAAGGCACAAGTCTTATTTAATTTGGCATAAAATCTTACTATGAAGGAAAAAGAGCTATGCTTCATCTATAAAAATGATGCCTGCCAGGTCCTGTAACAGAAATGGTCTCTTACCTGGTGTATTCCTTACAGAACTCAGACTCTATTATAGGTAGTAAAAGATGTTTCTTCCTATTGGCTTGCAACATTGAAGATTGTGAATGGGGAGGGAGGAAGGAGCCTTATGGTTTTAGATGAAACAGATAAATCCTGGTAAATACTGATTCTGAATCCTTAATCTTAGTAAAACTGAAAAGAAAATACTTCTTACACACAAAACAGTAAATTACAACCTATAGACTTTATGAAGTTTCCAAAAAGAAGTTAATTCTCAGTCTTTAGAATCTAGTTATATTGCCTATATATTAACAAGGATATTTATGTACATATTTAGCACTTCTGTTTTAAAATTTCTTTTTAATTGTAGATGGACACAATACCTTTATTTTATTTTTATGTGGTGCTGAGGATTGAACCCAGTGCCTCACACCTAGAAGACACTCTACTTGTCTGCAACCCAGCCCCATAATTAGCACTTGTATAAATCTATATAAATAAAATTTGTCAAATAAAAATTCAGAGTAATTATGTTGAACCAGAAAATTTCTAGGAACTTAGGTAAATAAAACTATGCCTCAGGAGTAAAATTTTGGCTACAGAGAGGGACTAGGGTAGCAAAAATAACCCATTGGACTACCATTACTACAAATGATCATGTAAACCATGCTGTACAGAAAAAAAAAATAAACATAGTTAATAAAAAAGATCAGGTGCATCCTGTTTATCACTGGGCTTCTAAAATAAATTAAAGCTTGAACTTTACTTATAAGCTTAGATTCTTGAACAAAGACAGTCTTAATATTTCCTTCATGATCTAAATGATATTCTTCTATTTAGTAGTTTTCCCTCTTCTCTGTAAGGATGCTACATGAATTCCACTATTTGTATATAGCATGAATATTATATGGAATAATTTTTTATTCAACACCTTATAGTTATTATATTTTTGATGTTCCAGTGGTCTTTGTTTTGACTAGAGGAACTTCTAGTTGTCATTTGTGACATTAGGAAATGTCCCTATTAATCTTTGGGCACAAGAAGGTGTTCCAAGTTCATCTTATTTTATTTATTTTATTTCCACAACCCAAAGCACAGATTTTTTTTTAGAGAAGGAATTTGACTTTCCTTTAGTAGGAAATGGTACTCAGAAACCAAGCTGTGGACAGTATATATGCTCACTGCTGCTTGAATACCATTGCATTAAGGCTCTACTAGTGGGTATAATGAATTGATATAGCTATCTACAACTCCAACCCAACACCATAGGGTTCTTCTCTAACTTTTCCCATTTAATAGTTTCATCCTCCTCTGCCAAACTTGGTAACATTGTTCCAGAGAAAATTCAAAGCATTTACTGATTTGCTGTATCCTGTATGGCTTACAAAACAGATCCAGAATTATTATACCAATTCCTCTGCCATCGGTAAACCTACTAAATACAGGTCAAGATGTCCTCAGGATATACTCAACTATATAAAGACAACCACTGCCTTCTAAATTTACTTGAACTAAATTTTATGTGGTTATATTATTATTTTATATATTGTTCATTTGTTCTGCTTTTGTTTTTAAAATTAGCATTTCCACTGTTTTTGGATACATAAAATATTGATGTGGTTTTAAAAATAACTAGATTAAGATATACCTATAAAAGTCATTTTTAAAAAATACTGTTAGCGATAGTTGAACACAATATCTCCATTTTGCATATTTTTCATGTGGTGCTGAGAACAGAATGCATTCACTGCCTTGCACATGCTAGGTGTGTGCTCTACCACTGAACCACAACTCTAGCCCTGAAAGTTCTTGTTACTTTTATGCCTTAGATCCATTCCCATGTACCCTTAGATTAAAAAAAAAAACTCCATTTTCTGCAAAATATCGCTCCTGAAGAAACAATATATCTAAATAATATTACAGAACCCCCTTTTACCTTAACACACTCCTTTGTACCTTGCTTTTTTTCCCCTCTCACATAAAATACCATATCCATGCCAGTTCCAAGAGAAGCTCCTCACATATAAGGCTTCAAAGTGCTCCCTTGAGTCTATATGTGACTGGGTCATTCTTAATGTGGGAAATAGGGTCAAGTAATTATGAAGTCATTAACCCATGTGGTCAAATAGTATTTCCACAAGTACAGACCAGCCTTAGTGAAGGGAAGGTGTTTTTGAGAGCCATTTAGAGAAGAAGAGGGTGGGGATGGATCCCAGAAGAAGACACTAGCAGGAGGAGGTTACTTAGTCCAATGCCCAAAACACCTTCCTCTTCCCCAGCTGTCTGTGTAGAGCTCCAGGTTTATTACCTGGGATCTTATCAGAACTTGGCTGTCTCTCAGTATTGTCTCTCTAAATAAATTTCTCACCCTCCTCAATTAAATTACCTTTAATAGGTATCTGAATCATCTTTCTTTTTTCTCATTTTCTTCCTTTATATTCTTAAACACAAGGAACACATGGATGTGTACTTTTTGTAAGTTACTCACATGTTACAAGAAAATACATAGAAAAAATTAAATTCTGCTCCTTCATACTCATTTCTTCTAGAACAGCAACTGCTAATCATATATAAACTACCACTCTTGGATCACTAATTACCCACTGAACAGACTAGGGAACCTCTCCAAGATCTCCTTCTGCACTCAAGAGTTAGGGATATCCAAATGCTCTGATGTTGAGTTTGTGCACAGGTACTGGCCATACAATTGAAAGTATAAAGGTAGAAGGGCGAACAGCAGGATAGAGATCCTTGTAAATCAATTTTTCTTTTGCCTGCCAATGACTACAGAGACTCATATTCTGAATCCTAAAATGCCAGATTGTTGCTTTCTCAACACTTCTTGTATCCAGGAGAGAGGAGCATACCTATTTCTTTCTGTATTTCCTCAGTCTTTGTTGGACTTTCCACTTCTCTGTCAGGCAGCTGGCAGCTGCTCTAGCAGCTCTGGTCATTGTACTCCATGCCCAATGTAGCCACAAGGGGGCGATGAGGGGAACTATTGCCATTTCTCAATTGGGGTATTAAAGGAGCATTATGCAAGGTGGATTGATTTTGATGGACTTGGTGAGTCAGCCTTAAGCTGTGTGGAGCAGAATTTAATTTTTTTCTATGTATTTTCTTGTATCATGTAAGTAACTTACAAAAAGTACACATCCATGTGTTCCGAGGTTCTTCACTTTTGAATAACATTAACTCCAGGTTTGTTCTGTGTCTGTGCCCATCTGCATTGAAACATTGATCCAAAAATCAGACCACAAATTCAGCTTATCAAAAAATCAGACCTCCAGTTCAATTAGTCCAAGCACTGAGGCAGGTAGGAATGGTAGTCACATAGCACTACTAAACTCACCCCAATGTCAAAGAACTACTTAGACTGTCTCAAACTGTTGGAACATTCTGATTAAAACATCTTTCTTGAAACTAATTAATCTAGAATTCTCCTTCCTATAACTTCTTGTAGGGATCACTCCTCAAGCTTATCTGACAGCAGTCACTGACAGCATGGTCTAAGTAAGCCAAACAGTCTGAACAGAGAAACTGAGGTAATGGTAAAGACCCACCATGGAATGAAGGTCTTTGTAGCTGTTGAGGCTGAATTTGAACTGAGGGGACGCCTCATTCTGACATGCATCAGAGAAAACTGTGATGTGAGCTCACCCACGCTGCCTTGCCTCATGCTGTGTGCTGGAACTTGCCATTCCCCCATTCCTTTGTCTCAGACCTGTTGCTGGTCAGAATTTCTTAGGCATACTTGGTTTGTTTAACTACCTGGACACTGGATATATAGTTCACCTATAGGCTGACTCTGTTATATTTAGCAAGCGTGTTAACCTGATTGGATAATGTGTCTATATATGTCCTGTGCAACCCTAAATAAAATTAGATTCACACCTTTGGAGCTCTATCTCCGACGACTGGGTAAGCATGATGGGTAAGGATAGGCATCGTCATCCTCACCCTCAGCAAACCCATCTCTGAACATCTAGAACTTCTGTCCATTTGTCTCATGTCTGCCCTCTGAATGAAGAATCAATGAACTCTTCTTGTATACAACTTGGGAACTACTTATATCTGTGGGTAGAGAAAATGTTGAAGTACATGTCAAAAGTCAACATAATCTATCATTAAATGTCAAGTGGAAATAGTGCCAATGTGTTTCATAATCCTATAATACACAAATTTTCCTTACATTTACTGTGCACCAATTAGAACAGGAGAGAAAAGCAATTTTACCAGATGTTACACCAATTACACTGTCAGACACATTGGAACCTCAGTGTTGTCACACATGCTCCTGAAAACATTCAATAAAACATAGTCACTTCAGTACTCATTCTTCACAGAACACTGTAAATTACAAAATAATTCCAAAAATGCTATGTCACCTGATGTCAAAAAATTGGTGCCAGCACAAAACCTTAGTATGACAGACAACAAATATACTAGAAGTAATGCTTTTATATACTTGAGTGCACTAGACAAATTTTCTACCTAATTAAGTAACTATAAAAAGAATAAGAAGTAATGAAAAAAAAGCATGAAAAGTTTAAAAGGGGGAGATAAATTCCATACTTTATAATATAGCTAAAATTAAAATAACTACTAATAACTTAAGATTTCTTCATTTTATACCAGAACGAGATTTTTTTTTACTTGAAGCTTCTCAGAAAATTAAGGATATATTGCTTCCAAAGCTCTCTTAAAGAACCTATAAACTTCTAATTTGTACATAGAATAATTAATGAGCATGTTTTCTACTATTAATTACAGTAATGAGTTAACTTCTCCTCAGTCTGTAGCTAAATAATTATATAATTTATATTGATAGCACATATTGATATCTGCCACCATACTATCAAAGTGGCAGTATTCTGATTTGACTTGCATTAATCATCTTCCACTGGAAATACATTTTCAGTGGTCAAGAATTTTTACCTTAAGGAAAACATCACCAAATGCCTGCAGCAGGGGACAGCAAGGAGGAAATTTATTATCTCAGCTATTCTCTGTGCCAAATACATTAATTAAATTTAGAGTTCTTGTTTTATATTTCACACTTCTTTTACGTTTCAGTAGAGACTACTAACTCAACCAATACTTACATGTTTGTACTGTATTCAGTTCATAGAAACCATAATTATTACAACTCATTTTTATAGCCTTTCACAGTTTACAAAATGCTTCATAAGCAGTATCTATTTAAGTTCTCATGAGTACCAAGTCCTACTTTATATTCCCACTGGAAAAACTGAGCCCACTTGCTCCAATATCATGGGACTGTTAACCAATAGAGGTGGACTCCTGATTCCCAGTCTGAGGCTTTTCCTGTGAAAATGCAGAGATTTCCAGAACCTCCCTTCTTCAACAAAAATTAAGACAAAACCTGGACTCCTAGGTTCATGAACTGCTTTTCTTTCCTTCTTTATAGATGAATTCTCATTCTTAACCATAATACATGTGTATTGGCAAGAAATGGTAATGACAAAATAAAACACACTCTAGGTGAGGATTGTTTGGATGAAACATTTAATGTCTGCCAAAATAATTACTTAATACACAGTTATAAAGCTGGAAGAGACCTTGAAAGTTATTTGTTCTTTTTCCATATCATTGATGAAGAAGCAAGGTTGATGCACAGGGAGCAGGAACTCCCTAAAAATTACTTGTTAAACTGCTCATCAGTGACACAACCAGTACTATATAGCTGTGTTCTCCATACTTTATGCCCTAGTACTGTTTCTCAATTAAAGAATTATGCACAGTCCAAATATTTGTTAGAATCCATGACAGTACCAGAGAGATTAAGAAATAAGATCTTAGCATCATAAATGCAAAATTATTGATATTTTATTTTTCAATTAGAACAGCAAGAACTTTGCTTATGGAAAATGACCAGTGTATGTATTTTAGGCTTTATCACTAAGATCAAGGATAATTTCTAAAATATGACCTTTATTTCCTTTTATATACAGAAGCTTTTAAATTTTATCTTACTAAGATAGACTTAAGTACATTCAAAGCCATGATAGTCTTTCAAAAATGTCACATCTTTTAACCAATTTGGGGAGTAAAACTCCAACAACTTGGAGTTTCATAAGCTTTTATAGGTATGAGTATCTTTAAAACATGAAGTAATTATCCCAACCCAGTTTATGTCCTCTGGCTTTTTCAGTCTTCAGAATTTCATTAAATTATTTGAATGCAATAATTATTTCCCTTCTGAGATTTAAATACTAGGCAACAAAAAAATCACTGAAACTTAACCCTCCAAAATAAATCTAAAAATGGCTCAACTTCTAAGCCATTTGGTAAACTATATTAATTCATACATTAAAAAATAAGTAATTAATTAGTTTTTATTTTACATTGAAGATTTTGAAAAGACATATTCACCCACCAATTAAAACCTAATGTAAATTCTTTTTGAAGAGGCAAAGTATAAGAACTTTCTAGCTATTATTGAATGTCATTCCATGGGGGGGCATTTTTAAGTTAAACCCAGGGGTCAGAGAGATGCTGGTTTTAATATATTTTAAAATATTTTTCCACTGGTCTCTTCAGACATCAGTAGTAGAAAAAAGAGTCAGTTGAGTCAGCTTGCCCATACCTTCCTGGCTATGCTTGAACTATGAATGTTTTGTCCTGAGCCTCTTTTTCTCCAGTGTAAATTGCCAGGAGTTGCCATGGTTATGCAAAATATACCAAAAACATATTGCTATAGAAAATATCATTCAGAAGTCACTGTCCTCCCTCAGCTTCCACATGCACCCACTGTACCTCTTCTCTCTGGTGGCATCTTATTCACAACTGGTGTGTTTAACTGTGAGACTGCTTGTCATTTTATTTTGCAGTAATTCTTCCTAAAAGATGCTTCAGAATGCTGTCAATGTGCCCAGGGTAACCTATTCAGGATTGGGTTGGCTGTTCCATCCAGTGGAACTGGCATGGAGAAAGGAGACACCACTAATCTTCAGTTTGATGAGATTTATTGCACCCTCCCTGTTTTTCTGTCTCCTGCCTTCTTTTTCTCTCCTCCATCTCCTCCCCCAGGCTCCTAGCTTATCAGCCCATTATAGCAAAGCTTTCTCTTACACAGGAGAGCATGTAGGAGAATGTCAGCATAACACTATATAAATCATGAGCTGCCCACGTGTGGCATAATTTTAGTTAGCCAATCCTTGAGCTAGGCATTAACACATCATAAGCCTCCAAGGAACTAGTAACAGCAAACAGCCTTTTATGTACTTCCTCATTTTGGCAGTCAGCGCCCTTTGGCTCATTTCCAGGTGCCATCTTGTTTAAGACAGACAGCCAGCGCCCCTTGGCTCACTTCCAGGCACCATCTTGTCCAAGATGGCCCTCAACAGCTCCCCCTTTTTTATATAAAGAAAAGGACAGCGACTGTGCCTGTCTTAGGTGCCAAAGTCAGACTTTATCCTTACCCGTCATTGGGAGTCAAAGAGCTGTTGGCATGCTTTGATCCCTGTCTTAGGTTGGTATTAAGTCCACCCTGTGCTTAACCCTCTTTGACTACCAGCCCTGTAATTGGGAGAGCCAAATCTGTGGATCAGAACCTTGGTCCATGACCATAAGGGCTTGCTGCAACACTAAGGCTTGCTGTCTTTGATGACAACAGATATCTGAGCAGCAATAATAAAAGCAAGAACAACAATCCCATCACAGCAAAAGTTCCCATCCATTGTTTTCCAAATTGAAATGCTCACTGTAAGAAACTAATGGCTTCTGGCATACCCGGGACCTTGACCTGAGTACTATTTATCACAAATATAGAATTTCTTAATAGGGTAGTCAAATTAGTGAACTCTTTAGTCCATGTCCCATTAAGCATGCTTCCAAGCTGTTTGGACAGATTTGCAGCAGCAGTAATATTAGAATACAGTATAGGGGTAACACATAATGCTTGGGCATGTACTAGACAGTCCATCTGTATGGAAAGAGTCAACATGTCCACTTGTTCTTGTAGTAAGTCCACTCTTTGGTTTAGAATCAGGATTCCCATGGCAAGATGTGCATTGATGTTTTCCTGGGCTGTCAATGCTTCAGCAGTGGCTTGTGACAAGTTGCTGAGTGCGTGAACTGTAGGAATAGCAGTTCCTAGGGCAAGTCCAGCAGCAGTGGCAGCAGCTGCAGCAGCTGCCATAGCAACAGCAATGGCTACAATTGCTGAGATACCAAAATCTCTTTTGGCTCTCACGGGTAGGAAATTCCACTCACTATGATTTAAGGTCACTGGGACTGCAATAAATTTTGGAATCCTGGCAATCACAGCCAGAGGAAATAATGAAGCATTCCAACAACTAGATACATAACACTCTTGGTTAGTGCAGCTAAGGACCTCAGTATCATTATCATTGTTATTAGTAATGTTAATATTAAACTTAGAACTGTTAGACAGAATGAACACAAATGAAGACATGACACATACAGGAGTAGGGTGGAAAGATTGATTAAAGGAAGTGAAATTGGCCTCACACCCTGTATAACTATAAACAGATGTATTACTTCCCTCTATATAGGTTTGTTTATGACTGCACATTTGTTGAGTGAGAGAGAGACTGCCTCCCCGTATCATACTAAGCGGACTAATGTCCATACAAGC
The DNA here is from genome assembly GCF_902686445.1 of Sciurus carolinensis. Lineage (NCBI taxonomy): Eukaryota > Metazoa > Chordata > Mammalia > Rodentia > Sciuridae > Sciurus > Sciurus carolinensis. Next base: position 612,330 of record NW_025920106.1, on the reverse strand, counting down.
AGATGCACCACAAAGAGACCACATGGAAAGAGGAGAATAGTCATTGGTATGAAAATCAGTATCTACAGCGGCATACATATATTATGACTTTGCCTTTCTCAATATTTCTTTAACAGTTCTCCAATCTATGGAAAATGGCCCAAAGGAAAAGTAAGGAGTCCCCTTATAAGCCTTAACATCCCCTTGACACCTATCCCATTTAATAGGTCCAAAATTGCCATAAGAAGTTGGTGTATAAGTGGGACCCCATCTAGGCTGTTGTGTATAATTTACACTACCAATGGCCTTGGTTATATTTAAAGCAAGGGCATAAGGGTCCTTTCCATGTCAATACTCATAAGGAAGATTCCAATTGGAAGCAAGCTGCACACAGGGCAAGGTAACATGGGCGGTTTCTGAGGTGGCTAACCAGAGGAAGCAAAGACTGCCTCTGAACTTGAAGTTTAGACTAGTAATAAGTGGCTTTACAGTGGAATCAGCTGGTAGTTAAGGGATACCTAGAAGTTCTGTTCTAGGAAATAATTGAGGGAAAACTTGTGCATCATGAGTAATAGGCAAGGGAATAGGCCATATGGATAGCAGTCCCCAGAATATATCCCCAAAAGTTTTAGGAAGAGTTAACAACAGCAGGCTTACCACCATCACCATCATTTTGTATTTGGGTGCCATTTTCTTTCTTATGGATAGTTCTTACCAAGTGTTCCAGGACACAGATAGGTTGTTGTTGGTCCTGAGGAAAAACACAAACAGATCCTCGCCCCCAAATTAATACTGGGTCAGGTCCTTTCCAGGACCCAGTCAAGATGTCTTTCCACATTGCTTGTGGATGGCCACCAGATTTTCCACTAAAATGTCTATCAGTCACAGTACAGCACATAGCATCCAAATTTAAAAAATTGAGGGTGAGTAAAGCAAGGTTAAGTCTATTCTTGGGAGGGGTTAATGCCCCTATTCCCCCTTTTTGTTTAGTTAAGCAGACTTTTAATGTTTGATTAGCCCTTTCAACAATAGCTTGTCCTTGTGGATTGTAGGACAATCCTGTAGAATGATAGATATTAAACTTTGAGCAAAACTGTTGAAATGAAGAAGTATATGCAGGCCCATTATCTGTTTTAAATGATTTTGACCTTCCCATAGTAGCAAAGGCTTGAAGGCAATGACTGATTACATCTTTTGTTTTTTCCCCTGTATGGGCGGTAGGTATCTACAGTTACGTGTACAAATCTTAAAGTACCAAATTCAGGGATGTGGGTGACATCCATCTGCCATAGATGATTTGGAAGGAGTCCTCTAGAATTGACTCCAAAATAAGGAACAAAAATGAGGTGCACAGGCAGGACAGTGTTTTACCATATTTCTGGCTTGTTCTTTTGTAATATTATATTTTATTTTGAGAGTAGTAGCATTGACATGAAAATCTTTATGGAAATTAATTGTTTTTTCTACAATATTGAATACATGAGGATCTCGAGTAGCCAAGTCTGCAGTAGAATTTCCTTGAGCTAATGGCCCAGGTAAGCCTGAATATGCTCTGATATGGCCTATATATAAAGGTTCTTTGAGAGTCCACAGAAGAGTTTGTACTTGATAAAAGCATTGTTGTAAGGTAGATTGAGGACTAATGTGTCCAGCTGTCTCAAGCCATGGCACAAGCTGGGCAATATAAAGACTGTCAGTATAAATATTTAAAGGTTCCTCAGAAAATGTTTGTAAGGCAGTTATTATTGCTTCTAGTTCAGTTTTTTGAGCAGACTTATGAGAAGTGATAATAGTCTGTACTTTATCAGAAACTACTGTAGCTGTAGCAGAGGAGGAGCCATCTGTAAAGATTGTATTTGCTGCTGGGATAGGTTGAACCTTAACAACCTGAGGGAAAATAACAGGATGTCTTTTAAAGAAGATGACAATAGGTGAATTTGGCAAGTGATTATCAAATGTGCCCATGGTGGAACAATAGACAATTGCCCAATCTTCATTATTGTTAACTAGTATTTTAATCTGTTTTGCCATGTGCGGGACAATAACTGTCTGAGGATGAACTCCAAAAACTCAAAGGGCCGAATTAAGTCCTAATGTAACTAGATTTGCCACCATCACAGAATATGGGGAAACAACATTTTTGGGGGACACTGGCAAATGGATCCATATCAGGGGTCCAGTTTGCCACAATAGACCTGTAGGAGTATATTCAGAATCTAATACTATGAGACTAAAGGCAAGGATAGATCAACTCTATCACTATGAGCATTTTCTAAAGATTGTTCTACTAACTTTAAGGCATTTTTACATTTAGGAGTTAAATTTCTGGGGGATATAGGGTCTGAATCTCCTTGGAGAATATCAAATAAGGGCTTAAGTTGACCAGTGTTGATTCCCAAATTTGGCCTTATCCAATTTATATCACCTAATAATTTTTGGAAATCATTTAGAGTCTTAAGATTTTCTGTGGCTAATTGAATGTTTTGTGGCCTAACACAGGTATCTAATATTTGATGTCCTAGAAAGGTAATAGGGCTGCGAGTTTGCACCTTTTCTGGAACCACATGTAATCCCCATTCTCCTAGGGTTACAATAATATTGTCAAATACCCTTAATAATGTCTGCTGTTCCCTAAGAGCCAAAAGAATATCATCCATATAATGGAGACAATAAAGTTGTTTATAATTCTGTCTAATCTGTGATATAGCCTGACCAACATATATTTGACACATAATGGGACTACTTGCCATTCCCTGGGGAAGGACCACTCATTTGTATCTAGTATTAGGCCATTCATTATTCAGAGAAGGAATGGAAAAGGCAAATCGAGGACTATCCTTGGAATGCACAGGAATGGAAAAGAAACAATCTTTTATGTCTATAGAGATGATATGATAATGTTTAGGAATAGCAGCTAATGAGGGGAGACCCAGTTGCACTGGGCCCATAATCTGCATACTGGAATTTATGGCTCTCAGATCTTTTCAGAGTCACCATTTTTCAGACTTCTTTTTTATGAAAAAATGGTGTATTCCAAGTCGAAGTGGAAGGAATGATATGGTTTTCCTTTAATTGTTGACTATTTCCTGGGCCGCCTCTATTTTTTCTTTATAAAGGAGCCACTGGGGGACCCAGATAGGATTATTGGAATTCCATGTTATCTTTAATGGTTCAGTGGCCCCTGATTTGGCCCATGAAGAGCAGTGTTTATTACTTGTCCTGTTATGACTGCATCATTGATATCCCTGCAGACCTTTATATAGGTGCTTAAATCTTTATTTTTCCATGGTCTTATAGCTTCTTTACACCATTTATTTGCTTGCTCATAAGCTAATTGTTTTATTAAGGGCATTGCTTTTTCTGAACCCCCAAATGCTCTAGCAGCAGTTTGGATTAATCTATCAACAACACCTGCAAATGGTTCTTTACTTCCCTGAATCACCTTGGAAAACTGTCCCTGTAAGTCTCCTGATCCTTGAATTAATTTCCAGGCTTTAGTAGCAGCAGCAGTAATTTGTGCATACACACCAAGATCATAAATATTCTGCTGCTGAATACCTTCATAGTTTCCTTCTCCTGTTAGCATTTCTACATTTCTTTGGGGAAAGCCTGCAGCAGTGTTATAGCATGCCAATTCTAATGAGGCTTCCTGCCATGCAGTTTTCCACACTATATACAGTTTTCCCCCTGATAGCACATCTTTACATAGCCTTTTCCAATCTTCCAACACTAGACTCAGCCCCGCTATTGATTCCAACATACTAATTGTAAATGGGGCCTGTGGACCGTATATAGCCATTGCTTCCTTAAAATATTTTACTGTTTTGAAATCTAGAGGTTGGTGTAATCTTTGTCCATTTTGGTCCTCTAGCACAGGGAAGAATTGTGGGACTGCTGAGGTTTCTTTAATGGTGGTTTCTTTTCCCTGCGGTGAAAAACCCACCTGATTTATAGCATGTGCTAACTCCTCCCAAGGGTACCTTGGGGGATACAGGGGACAGACTAATCTTATTATAACTATAACTAAAACTAATTTTACATGTGTATTTTGATATATATTCAATTATCAATAGTATATTTGAAAACAGTTTATTCTATATTCATATGATATGTCTATGCATACCATAATAAAAAATGTGTAAATGCATGGCTCATCTTATTCTCTTTCCTTTTTTCATAACATGTTTATATGTGTATTGTTTCTATTTTTACTCAAACTTTCTCATGACTGTTCCTATTTTCTGATATATATATTCATTCTCTAAACCAAATTTTTAACCCAAATGAAAATTTAAAGCTACACTGAACATTATCCCTATGTAAAACCTAATTTTACAAAGAGCATATAGTCATATCTTTATTTTTCTGAATTTTAACATACACTCAATTATTCATGGTACATTTGCATATATATGTATACATTTATTAATATGATATATCCATCCATCCACAAAGAAAGTAAAAGTGTGTTCATATGACTCACAATATACCCTTCCCTTTTCCAGAATCTATATATTTTTGTAAGTTTTCATATGTTTGTTCTCAGGTACATCCTTATGAAAAATTCTGTTTCCTGATATTAAATTTGTCCTTCACCCTAACCTTAAAACAACCCAGTACATTTTACCTAACCTAAACTTACCCTGATACCTAAACCTAATTTTACATACAAGCATATATAGTGATATATATATTGGTCTGTATTTTGATTTATATATTGAATTATCAATGGTGCATTTGCATATATATTAGGACATATTCATTGATATGCTATATCATGCATCCCAAGTTAAAAAATGTGTGCTTATATTACATTATGCCCTTCCCCTTTTTCAGATTATATATATATGTTAATACATTTTCATACATATTTTCATGCCCACATTCTTATGAATATTCATGTTTTCCAATACTCATATTTATAAACTAACCCTAACTATAACTATAAGTAACTCTAAACTTACTACATAGTTAACAATAATTTACACAAAATTATGTAGAGTAGTATGCATATTTATGTGTACTTTGCCTTATATTTTTAATTATCAATGGTATATTTGCATCTATAATAGTATATATTCATTTATTCAATATATCCACACATTCCAATTTTAAAAATAGTGTCCACATGACTCACACTATACTCTTCCCTATTTCAGAACATATTTTTATGTTTTCATTCATATTTTCACATAATTTTTTCTATAATAATATTACTCTTTATTTACATTTAAATCTCTTATCACACACATTTACTTTGATTCATTTTACACACATGGGGTACAACTTTTGTTTCTCTGGTTGTACATGAAGTAGTCACATTTGCATAATCATACATGTACATAGGATAATGATGCTTGTTTCATTCTATTATTTTTCCTTTCCCCCACCCCTTCCACACCTCTCATTTTCCTCTATACTATCCATCCTACCTTCATTCTTGCCTCCCCTCCACACCGCATTATGTATCACCATCCACTTATCAGAGAAATCATTCAGCCTTTATTTTTTTGTGATTTGCTTTTCTCACTTAGCATGATATTCTTCAACTCCATCCTTTTACCTGCAAACACCATAACTTTTTTCATCTTTATGCCTGAATGATAGTCCATTGTGTATATATACCCTAGTTTTTTATCCATTTATTTATTGAAGGACATCTAGGTTGGTTCCACAATCTAGCTATTGTGAATTGAGATTCTATAAACATTGATGTAGTCACATCACTGTTGTATGCTGATTTTAAGTCCTTTGGGTATAGACCAAGGAGTAGGATAGCTGGTAAAAATGGTGGTTTCATTCCAAGTTTTCTAAGGAATCTCCTTAGTGATTTCCAAAGTGGCTGCACCAACTTGCCATCCCAGGAGCAATGTATGAGTGTACCTTTTTCACCACATCCTCACCAACACCTGTTGTTGCTTGTATTCTTTCAGACATTCAAATTGGGGTGAGGTGGCATCATAGGATAGTTTTGATGTGCATTTCTCTTATTACTAGAGATGTCCTAAACTGACATGATGAAGATTTGGACCTACTTTTTCTTCTAGTAGGTACAGGGTCTCTGTTCTAATTCCTAGGTCCTTGATCCATTTTGAGTTGAGTTTTGTGCAGGATGAGAAAGAGAGAGAGAGAGAGATAGGGATTTAGATTCCTTCTCTTGCATATGGATTTCCGGTTTTCCCAGCACCATTTGTTAAAGAGGTGTTTTTTTTTTCTCCATTGTTTGTTATTGGCACTTTTATCTAGCATGACATAATTTATGTGGGTTTGTCTCTGTGTCCTGTAATCTGAACCATTGGTCTACTTGTCTATTTTTGTGCCAGTGCCATTTTTGTTACTATTGCTCTGTACTATAGTTGAATGTCTTGTATTTTGATACCATATGCTTTGTTACGGGGGCGTCCGGAATTCCATCCAGTGCTTGACAAAGATCCTCTGGAGGATGATTGCAAAGGCTCATCCTAAAAGGAATTGCCGGATGTTTTGCTCCGGAGCATGGTGTTTTCTCTGCTGTGTTTTTCTGATAATATATTACTCATTTCAGTCTGAACGGATTGCTTAAGGGGATGAAGGGAATACAACAAAAATTCCAGAAAATATTACCTACAATCTGAAAAACAATGGGTCTTTACCATTAACAAAATTAAAAATAATTTTGCAACCATGCAATGAGTCTCTGAAAGCCTCTGGAGAAAATAGTTATAAATCTGCCTTTCTCTCCAACAGGCTGGTTAAATTTTAACAATGGTTTTGTTTATGTGTGGTAGTGAGGTAAGAGAATAAGGTTCCAAGACATTCCTTCCTTCCTACAAAGAATATGTCACCCCTATAATAAATGTTGGCACACAATATCCATTGGCACTGCTGCCCTCCTATAACCCTTAACTCAGCAATTTAGATATTAACCAGAGGGACCTAATAGAAATGGTCACATGAGATTACTTGTCTATCACTTTAACTGCGAGAATAATAAGAATAGTCTTAGGTCACATAGAGTTTAGATTTTAAGGAAATAAACATTGTATTAGCTCATCAATGTAGTTAGATATTCTTAAAACAATTGTGATTAGGTAAGGATGATCTGTAAGGTTGTTGTTTTCTGCCTATGCTTTGAAAACTTCTTTAATATTAACCACAAGACTGCCATTACGATAACCCTCCTCCCGGAGGTCAGAGCAACTCAGAACTTAAGATAACTTGCTTTACAATTGTATATGTTAGCTATTTAGGAAGAACACTGTATAACTGCTTGCCTTTTATTATATAAACCCTGCTAACGAAGGCTGCGGGGCCTCTCTTAGCGTCACTGGTTAAGGACGCTGAGGACCAAGCTCGAGCTTGCTAATAAATGACTCTTTGCTGCTTGCATTGATCGTGGTCTCTGGTGGTCTTTGCGGGGTCTCGAGCCTTCGGGCACAACATATGGGGGCTCGCCCGGGATACCCCAAACCCACCTAGACACCTGATCATAGAGTCATTCAGCCGGTGAGTAAGGCATTGCCGTGTGTTTTCTGGTCTGGATTGCCTGCAGGTTCTGGTTCTGGGCTGGCACAGTCCTGGCGGACGCGCTATAGGACCCCAGCAGGGTCTCGGGAGACGTCCCCTCGACCCGTCGGGCGACTTTGTCGCATTTTGGTGACTCTGGCATCTGGGCAGCTGCATTTGGGCGACTTTGTCGCATTTGAGTAACTCTTTGTCCCATCTGGGTGTTGTATTGTGCCTGGGCAACTCTTTGAGATCGGAAATTGTTTTTGTTGGCTAGCCAATTTTTGATTTAGCGCGCTACGTGTCTGTCTGTTTGTGTTTTGTACTGTGTGGTCTTTACTCTTGCCTTCTATCAAGTTCTTCATTGTGTTAGTCTGTTACAATTCACCACCGTTCCTCACTCCCAGCTCCTCTTCCAGCACTCCTGTGGCGGCGGCGGCAGCAGCGGTGGCGGCTCGGGGCGGGCGCCAGCCACATCCCCTGCCCACATCCCCCGGCAGCGGCGGCGGCTGCGCACCGTTCCTCACTCTCAAACTTCTCATCTCCAATCTGGAGGAAGACGGGTCTATAGGTCTCCTGATAGAAAGGAGCAATACTAATCAATGGTCAAATTCATTTCATCCTTTTGGAATTATACAGGAAACAGGTTTTCAACCGGATAGACGACCAGCGGCAGCTCTCTGCTGTGACGACATTTCCAATCCACATCGGCGTCGTCTGGCTCGGTTTCTTTTTTACCTAACCCTTACATCTCTTCTCCTCTCAATAGTTGGATATCTAATTGTTATAGAGATGGGCCAAACTCAAAGTACCCCTTTGACTATCATGGTCAGCCATTTTGAGGAGGTTCAAGCCAGAGCACGTAATTTGTCAGTTGAAATCAGTAAAAGAAAACTTGTAACTTTTTGCAAGTCAGATTGGCCCACCTTCCAAGTGGGATGGCCCCCAGAGGGAACCTTCCACCTCCCAACTATCCAAAAGGTCAAAGATAAAATCTTCCAATCAGGAAAAATTGGCCACCCAGATCAAATTCCCTACATTTTAACCTGGGAAAACTTGGTAGATAATAACCCTCCAACCTGGCTTTCTCCCTTCCTACCACCGCCACCCTCCCCCGCAACTAAGATGCTTGCCCTAAAGAAGTTAGATTCGTCAGAAAAGCCCACAGCTCCCCACCCTATTCTCCCGGAGGATGATCCAGACCCCCTTCTTGTTAATCCTCCCCCTTATATGCAAGCCCCTATTCCTCCTCAGGACCCAGGACCGGAGGCTATAGAAGAGAGAGAAGCGGCTACGTCTGAAAACGAGGAAGAAAGAACTGGCTCGGGAGGGCTGGCAAGGCGAACGCGGAGCCGAGCTCAGCGGGCAGCCGGCCCCTCCCGACCAGAAGCTCCAGATTCCACGGTCGCTCTGCCGCTCCGAGAAACTGGGCCGCCAGACAATGCTGGCAACCCCCGGCTTCAATATTGGCCCTTCTCTACAAGCGATTTATATAATTGGAAAAATCAAAATGCTAAATTTTCCGACAATCCTAAAGACTTGATTTCCCTTTTAGATAGTGTCATGTTTACACATCAGCCTACTTGGGATGACTGTCAGCAGCTACTCCGGATTTTGTTCACAACCGAGGAACGTGAAAGAATCCAGATGGAAGCCAGAAAGTTGGTCCCAGGAGACGATGGACAACCCACTGTAAACCCTGATTTAATTAATGCTTCTTTCCCCTTGTCCAGGCCTCCGCAAGATGAATGGAACTACAATACGGCTGAAGGTAAGGAGAGACTCCGGGTTTATCGCCAGACTCTAATGGGGGGTCTCCGAGCAGCAGCTCGCAAACCCACTAATTTGGCCAAGGTGTATTCAGTCATGCAAGAAAAACAGGAATCACCTTCAGCTTATTTAGAAAGATTGATGGAAGCATTTAGACAGTATACTCCTATGAATCCAGAGTCCCCAGAGAATCAGGCAGCAGTAGTAATGAGCTTTGTTAACCAGGCAGCACCGGACATTAGGCGTAAGCTACAAAGAATAGAGGATTTGGAAGGGAAAAGTATTCAAGACTTAATGAGAATAGCCCAGCGGGTATTCAATAACAGAGATGCACCAGAGGAAAAGCAGCTTAGGGCTACTAGGGAGATGACCAAAGCATTAGCAGTAGCAGTGCAGGGAGGGAGAGCAGAAAGAGAAGGAAATAGACTCCCGAGTAATCGACCACCACTTGGGAACTCCAGAGTGCATGATCTGGGTCAGAATCAGTGCGCCTACTGTAAGGAGGAAGGCCATTGGGCTAGAGATTGCCCTAAAAAGAGGAACCATAGAACCCGAGATGGTAAATGGACAACTAGGAGACCATCAGTCCTGGTCACCCGAGATGAAATGCATGATTAGGGGCGACGGGGTTCGGAACCCCTCCCCGAACCTAGGGTAACTCTGAAAGTGGAGGGGACTCCAGTGCAGTTTTTGGTGGATACAGGAGCTCAATATTCAGCCTTGACTGACCCTCAAGGAAAGATATCAACAAGCACCTCATGGGTGCAAGGGGCTACAGGGATTAAAAAGTGCCCTTGGACAACCAAAAGAACAGTAGACTTGGGAACGGGAAAAGTGTCTCACTCGTTCTTAGTCCTACCTGACAGCCCCTATCCCTTGTTGGGAAGAGATTTATTAACCAAAATCGGGGCTCAAATTAATTTTCACCCTGAAGGTGCCCAGGTAACCGATGGGCAAGGAAAATTGCTACCTATGCTAACTCTTACTTTGGAGGAGGAATATCGGTTACACCAGCAGCCGCGGTCCCCTGATAAAAACATTGAAGACTGGGTAAGGCGGTTTCCAGATGCCTGGGCAGAGACTGGGGGAATTGGGTTGGCTAAACATCGGCCCGCCCTCTATATAGAAATAAAACCAGGAGCTAACCCCGTTAGGGTTAAACAATACTCCATGCCCAGGGAAGCTCAAATAGGAATAACCCCCCATATCCGGCGACTGCTGAACCAAGGAGTACTACGTCCTTGCCGATCGGCATGGAACACCCCCCTGCTTCCAATACGGAAGCCTAACTCAAACGAGTACCGCCCAGTTCAGGACTTAAGAGAAGTAAACAAAAGGGTGGCAGACATACACCCTACTGTGCCTAATCCGTACACACTTCTGAGTGCGCTTCCCCCTTACAGACAATGGTATACGGTGCTGGATTTAAAAGATGCCTTTTTCAGCCTGCCTCTAGCTCCAAAGAGCCAAGAGCTATTTGCCTTTGAATGGACAGACATTGATGAGGGTATAAATGGACAACTTACCTGGACGAGATTGCCGCAAGGATTCAAAAATTCTCCCACCTTGTTTGACGAAGCTCTACGTGAGGACTTGGGTGAGTTCAGGCAAAATCATCCCAACCTAACTTTGTTACAATATGTAGATGATCTCCTTATAGCTGCTGAAAACTGGGATGAATGCATCCAAGGGACAGAAGATTTACTCCAGACACTGGGCACCTTGGGATATCGGGCGTCAGCAAAGAAAGCTCAAATCTGCAGACCTGAGGTAACATACTTGGGCTATCTCCTAAGGGAAGGCAAACGATGGTTGACACAAGCCCGCAAAGAGACTGTTCTAAGAATCCCAAAGCCCCAGTCCCCACGTCAAGTAAGGGAATTCCTCGGATCGGCTGGCTTCTGTCGACTCTGGATCCCAGGGTTTGCGGAATTAGCCAAACCACTGTATGAGGCCACAAAAGACAAGCAGCCTTTTAATTGGACAATAGAAGCAGATACAGCATTCCGACAAATCAAGGATGCCCTCTTGTCAGCCCCAGCTCTGGGGCTTCCCGATGTCGTCAAACCATTCTTCCTCTATATAGATGAAAGTAAAGGGATCGCAAAAGGAGTTTTGACTCAATACCTAGGCCCCTGGAGGAGACCAATAGCATACTTGTCAAAAAAACTGGATCCAGTGGCTGCGGGCTGGCCCCCATGCCTACGTATGATTGCAGCCACAGCCCTAATGGTAAAAGATGCTGATAAATTGACAATGGGACAAGAATTACATGTGGTCACTCCACATGCTATTGAGGGAATCCTGAAACAACCTCCAGATCGATGGCTCAGTAATGCTCGGCTCACACATTATCAGGGCTTATTACTTAACCCTCTCAGGATTATTTTTCAGGCACCCTCAGCACTCAACCCTGCTACACTGCTTCCTGACCCTGACCTGGACACACCCATACATGACTGCTCGGAAATCCTAGCCCAGGTTCATGGGCTCAGAGAAGACCTGCAAGATTATCCGCTGCTTGATGCAGATGCAGTATGGTTCACGGATGGGAGCAGCTTTCTACATCAGGGTCAAAGGTATGCGGGTGCAGCAGTAGTGACTGAGACAGAGGTGATTTGGGCTGAGCCCCTACCAATAGGCACCTCTGCCCAGAAGGCAGAACTGATAGCCATGACTAAGGCCCTAATGATGGGAAAAGACAAAAAATTGACTGTATACACGGACAGTCGTTATGCCTTTGCAACTGCCCATATTCATGGGGCTATTTACAGAGAAAGGGGAATGCTAACTGCAGAGGGGAAATCTATTAAAAACAAGGAAGAAATTGTGTCCCTGATAGACGCCCTCTGGTTACCCAAGAAATTGGCTATCGTACATTGCCCTGGGCATCAAAAACCATCTGATCCAGTATCCAGGGGCAACTGCTTAGCAGACAAGGTGGCACGTGAAATAGCCCTCCAGAGAGACTTGATCACGGTTGCTCAACTCCCAGACTCTGGCCCACGAACCCTCCCAAAAGACCCAACCTACACGGAAGAGGACTTATCATGGATTCGCCAGCAACCACTAGCCCAATGCTCAGATGGATGGTGGAAAGACTCTGAAAACCGGATAATACTTCCAGAGCTGATGGGGCAGAAAGTGTTGTGCAGGCTCCACCAGACCACCCACATGGGGACAAGAAAATTACAGGACTTGATGCTGCAAGCAGGAATTAAAATTAAAGGTGTACAAAATAAGATAGAACAGATCGTCAAAAGTTGCAGGGTTTGTAAGTTAACAAATGCAGGATATAGCAAAGGGGAATCCGGAAATAGATTAAGGGGGGATAGGCCAGGGGCATATTGGGAAGTTGATTTCACTGAAGTAAAACCTGGAAGGTATGGGTATAAATATCTATTAGTTTTTGTAGATACTTTTTCAGGATGGGTTGAAGCATTCCCCACCAAGCGGGAAACGGCGCAGATAGTGGCTAAAAAGATTTTAGAGGACCTCCTGCCAAGGTATGGATTTCCCGTGATGACAGGGTCTGACAACGGGCCAGCGTTTACTTCACAGGTAAGTCAGGGGCTGGCTTCAGTACTTGGGGCAAATTGGAAACTGCATTGTGCTTATCGACCCCAAAGCTCAGGACAGGTAGAGAGAATGAACAGAACTTTAAAAGAGACCTTAACCAAATTAACCCTGGAGACTGGCGGTAACTGGGTGGCTCTCCTTCCCTATGCCCTATATCGGGTGCGTAATTCTCCCTATAAGATGGGACTCACCCCTTATGAAATCATGTTTGGGACCCCGCCTCCAATACTCCCTGATCTGACTAAGCGGCTTTTAACAGAAGAAACTGTGGATGATTTTGAACTTTTATCTTCCCTCCAGGCCCTGCAGAGGGCCCACAGAGAAGTCTGGCCTAAGCTCAAAAGTCTGTACGAGTCAGGCCCGCCTCCTGTTCCTCACAACTTCCACCCGGGTGATTGGGTCCTAGTGAAGCGACACCGACAGAGTAACTTGGAGCCGCGGTGGAAGGGCCCCTACATGGTCATTTTGACTACACCCACCGCCCTCAAAGTCGACGGCGTCGCCTCCTGGATTCATCACACCCATGCCAAGTTGACTGAACCCCTTTCTGACATCGTGCTTCCTGCCCTAGACGACTCTGCCTGGAGAGTGGACAGGTCTAAGGACAACCCACTGAAGATCAAGCTTTGCCACCGCAGACTGTGACTATGTTCTTGCTTTTACTTTGTTCTTTCATTCTTGCCACAACCATAGCTGTGGCTCCAGTTTTTGGAGCCACCAACTTGAGCCCATATCAGCCTTATGAAATCACCTGGGAAGTAACTAACCCAGCGGCAAAGGTTCCCAGCTTGACTGTGACTGAATACCACCCTTTATGGACGTGGTGGCCTGAACTGCAAGTAGACCTTTGTACCTTAGCAAATGGGGCTTTTTCAGTGCGAACAGGTACTATTAGTGTTAATGAAGAATTACATCTAAGTAAGCGGGCCCTTACAGATACAGTTAGTGGGAGAACAAGTGTCAGGGCAAGGGCTCTGTTTAGGAGCAGTGCCCCATGCCAGCCGGTCCCTCTGTCGTTTGACATGGAAAATCCAACCGGAGGAAGAAAACTCTTTTATAATCCCCCACAACGATACATGGTGGGCTTGCTCCTCTGGACTCACCCCCTGCGTCCACTGGAATGTGTTAAAACAGTCAAAGGATTATTGTGTTCTAGTCAGATTGGTTCCGCGGCTAATTTACCATGAGCACCAAAGTTTTATGACTATGATTGAACAAGGATGGGGCCTGAAACAAAACGCTATTCGACACAAACGGGAACCTATTACCACGTTAACTCTTAGTCTGCTGCTCGGGGCTAGCTTGGGAGGGCTAGGAACTGGAGTAGCATCCTTGGTTACTCAGAACAGACATTACTCCAATCTAAGAGCAGCGATAGATGCAGATATGGAGCGTTTGGAAGATTCAATCTCTCATTTAGAACAATCTTTAACTTCCCTAGCTGAAGTGGTCTTGCAAAACAGAAGAGGTTTGGACTTAGTATTCTTACAACAAGGAGGCCTATGTGTGGCTCTAGGGGAAGAATGTTGCTTTTATATAGATCACTCTGGAATAATTAAGGATAACATGGCAAAAGTCAGAGAAGGACTAGCAAACAGAAAGAAAGAACGGGAAGCTAGTCAGAACTGGTTTGAATCCTGGTTCAATTTTTCCCCTTGGTTAACTACTCTGGTGTCTGCTGTGGTAGGACCCCTATTATTGTTGCTACTAGCTTTAACTATAGGACCTTGTATGGTCAATAAGTTAATTGCTTTTATTAAGGAAAGAATAAATACAGTACAGCTAATGGTGCTAAGGGCCCAATATCAGCCCGTGAAGCCGCAGCAAGGGTTAAAGTAATAGAGACCCAAGATTGGCTCTCTAAATGCTCTTGGAGAGGGGGGAATGAAAGATAGAGACACCGGCTTCCCCAAATTGCCCACAGCCCTGCTCTTCCGCACCTGTTTAAACACAAGCTTTCCCAAACTGCCCACAGCCCCGGTTGTAAAAATGGTAAAGAATGTATAAACACAGACCTCTCTCGTCTTATCTGTGAAGGCCAGGGGAGCTGACCTGAGAACAAACTTTGCTAACGATAACCCTCCTCCCGGAGGTCAGAGCAACTCAGAACTTAAGATAACTTGCTTTACAATTGTATATGTTAGCTATTTAGGAAGAACACTGTATAACTGCTTGCCTTTTATTATATAAACCCTGCTAACGAAGGCTGCGGGGCCTCTCTTAGCGTCACTGGTTAAGGACGCAGAGGACCAAGCTCGAGCTTGCTAATAAATGACTCTTTGCTGCTTGCATTGATCGTGGTCTCTGGTGGTCTATAGCCTGAAGAAAATTGTATATAAACTCAGCCTTCCCCAGAATAAAGTGGGATTGATTGCACCAGTACTAGAGTCTGTGTCTTTCATTCTCCATTCATCGCCAACGCTGTCTCCCCGCGCCCCATTTACTGGTGTGGAACCCATGGACTCCTGCTAGGACTGGACCCCGGCACTTTGTACTTCCTGTTAAGGATTCCTTTAGCTCTTCTGGGTCTCTTTTTCTTCCAAATGAATTTCATGATGCTTTCTCTATTTCTTTGAGGTACATTATTGGGATTTTAATTGAAATGGCATTGAATTTGTATAGCACTTTTGGTAGTATGGCCATTTTGACAATATTAATTCTGCCTATCCAAGAACATGGGAGATCTTTCCATCTTCTAAGGTTTTCTTTAATTTCTTTCTTAAGTGTTCTGTAGTTCTCATTGTAGAGGTCTTTCACCTCTTTTGTGAGATTGATTCCCAAGTATTTTATTTTTTTTGAGGCTATGGTAAATAGGGTAGTTTTTCTAATTTTTCTGTCAGAGGATTCATCACTTATGAATGAAAATGCATTAGATTTATTAGTGTTGATATTATATCCTGCTACTTTACTGAATTGGTTTATGAGATCTAGTAGTTTTCTGGTGGAATTTTTGGACTCTAAATATAGAATCATGTCATTGGCAAATGTTGAGAGTTTGAGTTCTTCTTTTACTCTTCATATCCCTTTAATTTCTTTTTTCTGTCTAATTGTTCTGGCTAGAATTTCAAGGTCAGTGTTAAATAGAAGTTTGAAAGGGGGCATCCCTTCCTTGTTCCACTTTTAAGGGGTAATTCTTTCAGTTTTTCTCCATAACCAGGTATACTATAATTGAAAAAAGTATATATATATGACTCTCAGTATACACTTAAAGTTTCAGAACATATAAGTTTATATGTTGTTTTGTACATATTTCCACATGTACATTCTCATATTTATTTTACTCTATGTACATATTCATTCCCTATACAACTAAAAATTTAGCACTAACTATTTTTGTTTGATTTTTTTCACACTGTGGATCAATTCAGGGGCACTCAACCACCAAGTCATATCCCCAGAGCTATTTTAAATTTTATTTAGAGACAGAGTCTCACTGAGTTGCTTAGTGCATCAGTGTTGCTGAAGCTGGCTTTGATTTCTTGAGGATCCTGCCTCAGCCTCTCAAGCTGCTGGAATTACAGGTGTGTGCCAATTAACCCATCATCAAAAGTTAACACTCACTGTAATGTTAACCCTATAAGTAAACCTAATTTTATGCAAAAGCATGTACGCTAATGTGAGTACTTATGGTATTTTGACTTAAATGTCAAATTATTGATGCCATATTTGCATTTACATACATTCTTATATATTGTTTTATGTTATATCCATGTAGCCTAAACTTAAAATAAATGTGTGTTATTATTAAACAATTTGAAATTGTTATACTTTGTGTTTTTCAGCTCCTTTGCTTTGTGCTAATTCATCCAAATTCAAACCAGACTGTTCTCACTGACAACAGAGTGGGAGCATACAGACTGGAGATGCTTGCTGAAACTGCTCCTGTTAAGCACTTAAAAAGTGTTTTTGGCACATTAAAAAATCACTTCAGAAACAATTTCTTAATGTCTACTTGAAATCCACTGGTGTAACAATTTCAGAAAACACAATTTAAGAGAATAACAAGTTGCCAATATAAAAAATGCTTTGAAATGAAACTATTGCTTCTGTTGCTTGAAAGCACATTTGCTGTGTAAAAATTCATCCAAATTCAAAGCAGTGTTCCCATTACAAACAGAGCAAAGACATACAGGTTGAAGTTGCTTGCTGAATCTACACTGTTAAGCACACCTATGGTGTTCCAGCACATTCAAAATACAGTGTAGGTAAAATTTTCAAGTGGGGCTCAAACAGTTGTTTTACTTCTTTTACAACCAACTTCTTGAAGCAGAGTAAAACTTTGAAGAGGATCAGTTTCTCAAGTCTCAAAGAAGTCTATTGGTGAAACACTTTCAGAAAATTCAGTTTAACAGCATGTACATTTTACCAATGCTACAAATGCTTTGAAAGAAAACCATTTTTTCTGGTTTTTTAAAGTGCTCTTGCATGGATCTACCACATCCACATTCATACCACAATGTTCTCAATGCAAACAAAGTGAATGCACAGGAATGAAACTTCTTACTGAAACTTCGCCTCTTAGGCACTTCTAAGCTGTAGTGAAATAATGCATTCCAGGATGTTTCAGGTGCAATGTAGGAACAAAGGTAACAAGATATCTCTTGTGCCCAGGAGCATTGTCTTCTGGGACCACGATGGGGCTACAGAGAACATCAATTGCCCAGTTTATTAAAATCCACATGTGAAACTTTTCTGAACTGTCACTTCGTGTGCAATTGCTGCTTCAAATTAAGTGCCTCCTTCCATGTTACAAACAATTTGGCATTGTTACACATTGTGTTTTTGCACACTTTTCCTTTATGCTATTCATCCAAATTCAAACCACACTGTTCTCATTGAAAACAGAGTGCGAGCATACAGGTTGGCAGTGCTTGCTGAAATGCTCCTGTAAAGAACTTATTAAGTGTTTTTGGCCAGCACATTAAAAAATCACTTCAAGCCCAAAATACACACTGGGCTCACAAGAGAGCTATTGCTTCTATTAGGATCAATTTCTTAGACCAGAGTGCACCTTTGCAAAAGAACAAATTCTCAAAGACTCATTGAATTCCACTGGTGAAACATTTTCAAAAAACACAATGTAACAGCATAGACCAGTGGCAATGGAACAAATGATATAAAATTAAACCATTGCTTCTGATGCTTGAAATTGATCTCCCTTAGTGCTACCTCATCAAAATTCAAACCACAGTGTTCTCATCCAGATCAGAGTGAGGGCACACAGGTTGAAGCTTCTTTCTGAAACTTCTCCTGTTTGGAAATACTGTGCTGTTTTCAAACAGCAAAAAGCATGTTTCAAACCCAATGTAAGAACAGAGGTAGCAAGTGGTTCCTTGTACCTGGGTGCACCATTTTCAGGGAACATGGTGGGACTGCAGAAAACATCAGTTTCCCAGGGATTCATTGAAATCCATTTGTGACACTTTTTCAGAAAACTCATTTTAAGTGTCTTTTCCCTTTAAATTAACTGCCTGTTTCAATATTACAAACTCTTTGAATTGAAAGCAGGAAATCTTGTGTTCAAAAGTACATTTCCTTTGTACTTATTCATCCAAATTAAATTGACAGTGTTCTGAATGAGAACAATGTGAGAAAATACAGTTTGAAGTTGCTTCCTGAAAATACACTGGTAAGCACATCTATGGTGTTCTCAGCTAACACATTCAAAAAAGATTTCTGGCAAAGTATACAAATGGGGCTCATAAAAGTTCTTCTGCTTCTATTAGAACCAACATCTTGGAACTGAGTGAAACTTTAAAGAGGATCACTTTTTGAAAGTGAAATCCACTGGTAAAACATTTCCAGAAAATTCAATCTAAGAGCATATACCAGAAACCAATGGTACAAAAGCTTTGAAATGAAAACATTTCTTCTGGTTCTTGAAAGTGCTCTTAGATTGTGCTAGAACCTTGAAATTCAAACCACAATGTTCTTATTGCAAAAAGTGAGTGCATAGTGAGTGAAACTTTTTGATGAAACTTCTGCATTTGTGCATTTATAACCTGTAATCAAAGAGCACATTTCATGATTTTTTAGGTACAATGTAGAAAAAAAGGTAACAAGATATCCCTTGTACCCAGGAACAAAATCTTTTGGAACCATGGTTTGAGTTAAGAGAACAGTGGAAACCTAATATAAGCCAAAAGTTAACTAAGATCTTTCTGTCTCTGTTTCAAATTATGAGGGACACAAGTTTAAAAAAAGAAAATCAATATTATGTCCTCGTCTGGACTGTTTATGACATCACTGGTCAAGAGCTTTGTATTTCACTGACTTACAGTAATACAAATTTCTGGATTCTGATTTCTTCCATAAAATGGTCCATAGTGTAATTGTGAGCCACTATATGCAAACCTGTATAACACTAGGCATCAGCAAAAGAACAGATTCCAAGACTGTTAGTCAGGTGGAGCTATTTTATTAAAAACTTACAACATGCTTTCACAATCTGTGAAAGATAAAGAAAGCAAAATGCAGATTACAGAAATTTAATATTATCTTCTTTTAATTCAGTGTCACCTGTATATGCATACTGAATCAAGGACAAAAATGAGTTTGGTTCTACACATTTCATTTTTATTTCTTTTTGTCTGACTTATGACATCATTAGTAAGCATTGCAGCAAAATAATCTGAGACAGAAGAGAGTATCAATCTATGAGTTGTAATTTTGTAATCAGCAGCAACTAAAATTATATCACATAGCTTGTTAATGTCTCAAATAATTTCCCATTTTTAAATGTTTGCTCATCCCAATTAAGAGCTTGAAGGAAATCATATGGTAAGCATGGCTCCATAGAATGGCAGAATGATAATGTATGACTAATACTGGAAGTCTGTGATTGGCTCTGAAGGTAGCCTGGGGTCATGGTGGGGTCTGTTGGCCAAGACTGAGGAGAAGGGCAAGACAGATAGAGGAGTTCTCAGCCCCTCACACATCCCCGGCCTGTTCCCAGTAGCTTAACCTGAAACACTGGGCCAAAAGTCACAGTCTTGTTGAATATGTAAGCAAACTGAGAATGACACCTCCAATACAGTATAATTAGTACTGCATCAGGTATTGGGCCAGTGCTAGGGAGCACAGCACTGAAGCAGTTAACTATTGAGAAGTGTGAAGGAAGAAAGGGAGTTGAGAAGTCTCAGTTTGATCACAAGGAATGAATTTCCTATCCCCATGCACAAAACATTGCTAATAGAACTCCCTATTACACATTAAACACTATCTCCTTTATAAGCGAGTACAAAGACATGTCCATTAATTTAAAAGCAGCACTCCAGTTCTTTGAAAGTCCATTAATCACAACACCATTTCCTTGACTGATGACTTAGTTTTATTCTAGCAACTTTTCTTCTCTTGGAACACATCTGTACCAGCATAATATTGTACAGTTATTGAAGACACCAGTAGCCAAAGTCATGCAGCAATATACTATATCCACTTTTTTAATGGTGTAAGTCATTCAGAGGAATCAAGCATTAAATGCTATATGTCATGGTTTATTAATCAACATTTTGTATGATTTAGGCAGTTAAAATTGATTTAAAAAGATAAAATTATGATATTCTTACAAATAATGTTAAACTTGAAAGATGACAAATGCAGATTACTTAAACCATCAATTAATAAAAGAAAAAGTATGATGTTATAAACAGTTCAATGATTTCCAAAAGTCCAAAACTTACAAGAGTTGGATTGAAAATGCTGAAATGAATTCACAGAGAGATATAAGTCTGGCCTTTTCTACCAGGGTGGAAATGCAGATTGATCTGTTTTCTATCTACCAGATGCAATTTAGATCTATAGACAGGTATTAGGTATAGTTATCTTTTACCTTCAGCTTATAAACTTGTAAAACAGCTCAAAGGTTAGAGCCCTGTTAGAATGAGATAAGCATGAAACATAAGCAAGATGCCTGCTTTTCTGTGGGGGTCCTCTGCCACATCCTGCATGGATGAGAAAAGTGTAAACTGACAGAGTTGGATATTGACTGTACGCCACTCAATTACCCAAAAAACTTATCTACTCAATAAACA
The DNA here is from genome assembly GCF_902686445.1 of Sciurus carolinensis. NCBI lineage: Eukaryota > Metazoa > Chordata > Mammalia > Rodentia > Sciuridae > Sciurus > Sciurus carolinensis. The sequence continues at coordinate 591,484 of NW_025920106.1, read as the reverse complement.
CTCAATAAATGAGAGGGGTCATGACAAATCTGACCATACCAGCTCTTGGCTTTTATAACAACTCGACCAACTCTCCTTTATTTATAATACACAGGCAAAGGGGACAAGGACTGGAAGGAGCTTCTTCTGTGTTGAACAGGATAGAGTGGAGTTATGGGAGCCATTCTCTTAAGGGGGAATATTCCAGAAGGGCACAGGAACCACTCCCATGCAGCACTACATGCTTCCTGGGAGTTCCTAGAAAACAGGCATCTGTGTCCCATGGCTCAACCTAGCCTGATTCTGATGAAGGATGATTTCCCACATTTCCCCTTTTTTAATATGTTGAAATTCAAATGATGGGCAGTTATGTTAAGGCTCCAGATCTTGGTTCTGAGATCTGCTCCAAGGTTCCAGGTCTTGGTTCTGAGAAATTTTCGGAGGTCCTGGCTCTTGGTTCTGAGAGTATGCCAACCTATTGTCATGAAAAGAAAAGAATCAATACCAAACATATCATTTCAATATTATACCATTCAATTTAGTAAATATCTGATCAACCAGAAATGCAGAGTCCATGAGATCAATTCTTTTGAATATTCTCTAAATGCAGTGATGGAATTTTACAAAATTCAGGCTATTATTACTGTTATGTCAAATGTCCATTAGATGATATTTAATTTTCTCTTAGTCCCATTGAGAAGTATGATATTTAGTTGTAACAACATACATGCTTATAGTTATTATAGAATTTAAACCTTGTTTAAATTTGAGAGCAAAAGGCTCATTACTGATATTTGTAATAGTACCTATTAAAACATTTATTTTATTTTATTAATACTTAACTTTCAGAGGTCATAGTATCTTAACAGAAAGAATCATATCCCTAGATATAATGAATGTGGGAACAGATAGGAACCTAAAAGAATACATGAAAATATATATGAACCAAATTACCATCAAAGAAGTAACTGTTAGAATATAAATGTGAATTATTCATCTTTCTGATGTAATATCAATCAATTTGTTAGATTCTAATTTGGTGTTTATTACATGGCTACCAGCAGTGCAAAGTAATATCCAAATAATAGAGAATAGTCCAAATTACATGGAGTTTCAAAAATCAGAATGATTGTACATTTAATCTTATTTTGTATACTAAAAATAGTTTTAATGTGTTCAATTATTTGCCTAGTTCCTTAGATCTTCCATAGCATTAAAGATTTAGGCTAAACATGGTTGTTTGCAAATTCTTTTTAGAAGAAGTAAAAGTGACACACTTAGTGGCAATGTTGCCATGTATGGCCTTTCTGGCTTTGAGTCTTCTAGAGAAAGATATTTTGATATAACTGTCTTTCATCAGTTTTTGAAGGTCAATCCAAAAACATATACATCATCTTTGAGATATGCAGCATTGGCAAGACATTTGTATATTTTATCCATTTAGGAAAGACAGCAGATTTCATTGAAGAACAATTAAGGGAGTAAGATATTGGTGAATATTTCATAAAAATGACTGGCTTCGTATGAGAAAGTCCCAATCTAGTAATTATTTAAACATAAAATCCAAAGTTCCAAGGGACAGTATAACTGGTTGTCCTAGGTACTCCTTATGCTCTTTTTCTTATAGGTTACATCTAGATAACCAGAGTCTATCATGGAAACAGCATATAGATAAGGTTCCATTACAACCAATAGAGTCAAATCCATTCACATGGATGGGTGTAATGTGAGTTTCTTCAAAACCATCACTTGAAAGTAATCAGCAAATATTGGGATTGATTCTCCAGTACACATTGTAGGATGTATTAAAGGTGGATCTGAGAAATGGGCCCAACATATTTCCCACATATTTTACTTACCTGAGAGTTCAATAAAGCTAGCATATAAATATTGTGGTTGGAGATTTAAGATCTTATTGTAAAATCTGTTGCATTCTATTGCTTCATGTGTCACTCAGCAGCAGTGAAACTCCTAATATGATTTTTAGAAAATATTTTTTGAAATTAAGTAGGTTTACATAGTGATCTATTTCCTGCTTTATATTTTTATTTTTCTTAAATTGTACAAAAAAATTACTCTAAACTGGAGTATTACGAACCTTAAATTGTAGACAATGGCCTAGCATTTCACACATATTTAAACTATAAGAAGACTTAATAAATATTTCTATTTGACCAGAAAGATTAATAAAAGTTACATATTGTTAAAGTCAATATTGTTAAGTTAAAAAGGGCATTACAATCATAGAAGGTCCAGTTTCCACCAAATACAGGATTTGATTTTCTCTCTAATAGTGCACTGAGTTAAAAATCTATAAAATGCAGTCAGTACAGACATTGAAAATTAGTCTCTTGACCTGTTTGTTTTATAGGTAATGGTCTTATTTTTCTAAATTAATTTCAGAATAGCAATTTAATTCATCATTTAAAAATCTTAAAATTTATGTCATTGATGCAGCAATTATATTTTAAGTGTTCTATGGAAAGATAATCATTATGTATAAGGATATTGTTGTATGAATATATATAATAACCTTGTTTGTAAAGTAGTAAAAATAGTCCAAATGCCCAACATAGAGTTCTGGATAAATGAAATACATGACAAAAACCTGTCATTAAAAGTATTGCTGTAAAAGCATACTAATTGTGTGCAATCTAAAACAATGTTATAAGTTTAAAATAAACAATATAATTTTGTATGCACAAAATATATATTTCTCTGAGCTTATGTATAGAAAGCAGTTTAGAAGATTTAATAAATGTTAATAATAATTCCTGTAACCTCAAAAACAATTTTTTATATGTGCTTAATTTTTCCTAAGTGGGTCTCTTGACAAAATATAGGGAAGATATCATAATCTTGAAGCCATCTTTAGTCTTTTTAGTTGAATATTATTTTATAAAAACTGTATATAATTCTTTGGATTAATATAAATTAAGTTGCATAATCTAATATCACATCTGAAACATGAAACAGACATGCCAAGAGATTCCATCTCCTCTTGGGGGAAGGTGTCAAAATACTTCCCATATTGTTAGATTTTAATTAAGCCAGTATCTTCTTTTTTTTTTTTTTTTTTTTTTTTTTTTTTTTTTTTTTGATGAACACAAATTCACTTTATTCAGAGAACCGAAGTATGCATTAAGGAAACAAGAATCAAAATCTAGTTTTGATTAAATTGTAGATTTAATCAAAAGATATTTCGAAGAAAAATGGCAAAGAAGAATGTTGTCTGTCTTATCCTTATTTTTAACCTAAAACTCCATCGTTATCCATCACCTATCAAGAGACTGGCAACTTGTCTATGTTTATGTATTTGTTTTTGATTCCACAGATGCTCGAAAATCTTTGTTAGAAGCAAAAGCACTCAGACTGCCAAGATAAAGTAGCAGTGCTTCCACGGTGGCACAGACATGAATCATAGCAAGGACAAATAGAAGCATCTCCTACAGAGTCCCAAGTCCCACTGCGACTGACTTTTGGAACATGGTGGAACATGGTGGCAGGGCAAGCTTCATGAGCATTATACTGGTGCAGTCATAAAGGATTCTGCACTCAGAAGGGCTCTGCCCTTGGTTTAATATTCTGCGGTTGCTGTTTTAAAATTCTTAATTTTTGAACAAGGGGCCCTGCATTTTAATTTTTCACAGGGCCTACAAGTTATGTAGCCTGTCTTGTATGAGGACACTCTAAGCCAGTATCTTCTGAATGTTCTCAAAAAATATAGTTAAACTTACTTTTTAGTGTGGAGAGTAATATAAAAACTGTAAACATTTAATTAATTTAAAAATATTAAATGACATAATTAATTTTTTAATTAAATTGCTATTATTATGTGTTTGTAAGAGACCATTATTGAGAAGTCTTTAGTTTGGGGACATCAGCTTAATAAAATATCATTTATAAATCTTATATTTTAAATACTTCTTTATTTGGAAAACAAGAGTATAATTAACAAAATAAGTCAGTACTAATTACCATGGTTAATTTAAATATAGTCATTGATGTTTTTATATTAATCAAATTTGACTTTTAAAGAAAAATTTAAATTTTTTAATGGAAGGTAGTATTTTAAAATAAGTTATTATTAAACCAAATTGTATAAAACATAATGTCTTTGAAATTAACTTTTTTTAAAAAGTAGAAATTCAACAGGCATAAGAAATTATTTTATTTGGATTAGAAATTAATGTTTTAAGTATTTTATTTTTCTTCTCTCCTTTAGTAAGAAGGTCCAATTAGTAGGGGTTTGTGAAAAGATCTTTTCTATATTTGTAACCACCCTTTATAGTAGAAACTTAGTAGAATTTAAAGAATAAAATCTTTTAATAATCTTAGCAGCTTGTGTTAATTATACATAGACAATTTAAAAATATATAGCCAATTATATATAGCCAATTTAATTACATGTAAATATTTTCAAAATTATTTTTTTGCAAATTTTGTTCTAATTTATTCAACATGCTATATTTTTCTATACTATCAGGCTAAAAAAAAGTTTTAGGCACTTACATATTATACCTGATAGTTTAAGTGCTAGTATCTTGGTTCTCGATGAGAAAAGAGAGTATAAAGGAATTTTACACCTTTTAGTAACTAAATTACAAATATGTCTAATGGTCATATATATCTTAGTTAGGAGTATCTGATGGTTTTATACTTAGTAGATGATGTTCCAATCAATGATCTTTTAGCATCCCATCCTTGTAAATTAAGTATCTCCTGTAATAAAAGCATTGATAATTAATTTTATTCACCTCAAATAAAATTTATTTATTTTTAATTGCAAAAGTTAAGATATCAAAAAATGTAAATAATAATATTAATAATTTCTTTCCTGTTTAAATAAAATAATAGAAACAGGGAATATACATCTTAAATATTATAGAATATAACAACTTATTATTTATTTGACCACCTGGAAAAATGTGAATTAAAAGTTTTTTTACCTGGAAATGTGAGTAAATAAGTATAAAGAAGACTTTTTTATTTGTAGTTGTTTACCCAATATGAATTAAGTTTTATTAACTCACATGAATTAAGGTTATATAAATCCATTTTTATTTTAATTTTAAAATGTGAGCATGATCCTTGAAGTGTAAGTAAATTTTGAAATCATGTAAATGTAGTCATAGTCTGTACACATTTATAAATCAGTCAAAAAAGGAAATTTTTATAATTAGTTGTATGTGAAGATACATAGCAGTGAACATGTATTAAACATTGATTTAACTTGTCTAAGAATTGAAGTTATAAAAAGAAAAAAATTCAAAATAATTTGGGTCACCGACTTTTGTCCTGTAATTGTATTCACCTTTAGAATCATCCCTTAAATCAAAAGGTGAATGTGACAAAAAGCATAATCAATAGATTTTTTTATCAACTTTTGAAAATCTTTTATTTTTCTTTTTAAAATTATTTTTCTTGGGTCTGAGTTGTCTTCTAGCGAGCCTGCAGGTTTCTCCGTTTACAATTCAATGTAAGCCTTCATTGAGACCAGTAAGGAACTAAAATAAAGATTATTGGTTCTAGCAAAAATTTGATGAGAAGGACTTTTTAAGCATTTCTTATTTTTAGGACAGGTTTGAATGACAAAGAAAATTATGAGACGTTATTTTCTATTTCTTTTGAGAATGAAGTTCTATGCTAATCTCCTGAGATATTCCATTGACTATTGGCCTGATTTGTCCATGCATGTCTGTCCAGTACTTTTGAGTGAATGTTTAGGTTTTTTTTTTTTTTTTCTCTCAGTGTCAAACAGGTTATATCTTGTTCCATAGGTAAGCTTAGAACAGGGGCTTGAAGCAAAATTCCTTTTTGATATTTTAAAAACTTTCAGTATATATTGGTTCTCACATCAGGGCAGTTGCTCCTTGGTGTAGAGTTTTTTAAGGAGGCTGTAAAGGGCTTATCTAATTCCCTATACTCAGGAATCCAAAGTCTGCAGTATCCAGTTATCCCTAGAAGCTTCTGTAATGGCTTTAAGGTATGTCTTGTGTGGTAGCACATAAACAATATTATCTTAAGTCCTTAGCTAGGGGTTTTTCTACAGGTGAGGACTGTAAGCTCCAGCGGGCAGGACCAAATGTAAACTCGACAGACTTGGCAGGCACAGTTAGCAGCCAAATAAAATCAGACAGAAAGTGGCCAAAGCAAGCTTTATTTGAATTTGACTCTTGGGCAAAATTCCCAGACCCCCAGGGTATAGGCACCCGGAGAAAATCGCACGTGGCCCTGGCTGCCCAGGGTTTTTATAGACTAGGATGGGAGTGGTTCCTGTTGAGTGACAGGTGGGTGTGAGTGTCAGTGGAACTTTCCACCCACCTTGCTGCGAACTTTCTGGTCACATTTGGCAGACTGGTCTTTGTTCCAGTCGCTCAGCTTCTTTGTTCCATCTGCTCAGCTTTGTCCCCTATAGTCACCTAATTTCCTAACTAACAAGGACTATCTCCAAATTCTTGTGGCAACACTGTCTAGGTTAGTTGTTACAAAGTTTGCAAATTTTTTCTCTGGCCCCTGCTGAATTTGGCTGGGGTCTAGAGATTTTTCTTTCTGGCTGGGTAATTCTATGTTCTCTGTGTATATTCACTTATTTGAGCATAAGTTTGTAAATCATAAGTCAATTGTTGTCCCAAATCAGCAAATTGTCCTGGTAAGCATGCCCAAGGTAGTCTGAACTCCATTCAATTTATCTTCCCAAAGAGCAAGATGACATACTGGAGCAGGACCTTTCAAATGTAAATTACACGGGTCTCATGCTAACTCATCTTCCTCTACATCTGAATGCCTTCCAGTCCTCTGAATAGAAACTTTGCTCCCACTATCAGGTGTTCACAGAAACATGCATGGGGCTAGATTCTGAAACTTTTATTTTTTGTCAACCAACAATTCCCCAGAACACAAAGATGTTTTGGAGGATTAATATTTCTGAATTTTAGATTTAAGTTATTAATAGCCTAAGACCAGCAATTAATTTTCCCAAAGTCCATAAATCAGCATCGTGGTCCAAATAAAAGTAATTTTCTATTACAGTCCAAACTAAATTTCCGTAGCCTGTCATTGTGCTTTCAATGCTCATGCTATTTATCTACTCATCAAGAGACTTGGCCCTGAGGGGCTCTGCCTAAGTAGGGAGCAGCCATATTCTGTAGGCTTCCATCTTTCCCCCCAGGGAGCAGAAACCAAACTGTTTCTGGAGGGCTGGAAGCCATGGCAGGAACACACATATTTAAACTAGGAAATTCACAGATGTAATTTCCCCTTCTTAAGTTAGAGATTTTTCCCTGAATTTCTAATTAGGATTTTTGCTTCTCAGGATTCTAAACTTTTACACCTATCTAAGCCAAGTTAGTTCTCAGTCTCATACCATCTGAGAGATGTAGGCAGACCTGCCTGATCAAGACTGCACTATTTAAACCAGGTCTCTATTTACATTTCAAGTACTGTAGGAGTTGCATTCTTTTCACTGAATTTTCACTTTGGCTAAGCATTGAAAATAATTGAACAGATCTATTTTTATTTCTATCTCTGTAGAAAGCAAAATCTCCAGTCTTAACATCACACAATTAATTTCCATTTCATTTCTTACTACTAAACTTATTCACATGCATGCACTTCCCATGGAAAGGGCTCAACACCTTACCTTTTTCCTTTCTTCTAAAAACCTCTTGTATAGCCACAGTCCAGGTTTAAAATGTGGGGGTCCTCTCTGCCACATCCCACGTGGATAAGAAAAGGATGAACTGCCAGAGGAGGATGTTGGCTGTACATCACTCAATTTTCCAGAAAACTTATCTACTCAATAAACACACAAGAGCCAATACTCTTTTTAAATGAGAAGGGTCATAACGGGTCTGACCAGACCAGCTCTTGGCTCTTACAACTGACCCAATTCTCATTTATTTATAATATACAGGTAAAGGGGGCAAGGACTGGGAGGAGCTTCTTCTGTGATAGACAGCATAGGGTGGAGTTAGGGGTGCTATTCTCTTAAGGGGGAATATACCAGAAGGAGATGGGGAACCACTCCCATGCAGCCCCACATGCTTCTTGACAGTTACTAGAAGTCAGGCATCTGTGTCCCATGACCTCAACCTGGTCTGATTCTGCTAAACAAGGATGGCTTCCCACACTTTCCCACTGAGTACCAATAATCTTTTGATGTTTTTCAATCTTTTGTGACTTATCCTTACCAATTTTGCTCACTGTGACTCCACTATACTGAAGAAAACCTTTGTTCTTTGTTAAAAAAGAATTGGAATACCTTACTTCTGCAAGCATGACACTTCTTAAAGAGTAAAATCAATAGATATGGATATCTGTACATGCACAAATACATGCTTTACACATATCTGTGTAAGTGATAATTTCTGGATCTTATTAAAATGACTTGATGAATGATCACTTTACAGTTGTTAATCAATTATAGAGTGGAAACAGTGGATAATATAAAGCCACCAGCTTGTCATATATGTAAAAGGAGTACCAATGAAACACATTTGGAATGGAATTGACCTGAGAATGTGGTGGGGAACACAGCACATGTTCCCACAACAGATCTGGAAGCCTCAACTTCTAAGATTGGGTTCTCTAAATGGCAGTATTCCTTGTCTTTCTACTGGAAACTAAAGATGTACTTTAATTTTATCAGAAAGATTCATATGAGGCCTGGTTTAGAGTATTATGAAATGCTGCAGAATTTGTCTATGCTAAATACATTATAATTGTTTCAGGGAATAATTTCAGACAACTTATATTTTCTGTACTTTTTTATTTTTAGATTTTCATTGAATGATGGAGGCAATGAATGAAAAGTAATAATTTTCTATGTTGATTTTTACCTGTTTCTGAGTCTTCACTCTGCAAGGTAGCACGTGGACTGAAATTATAGTCTATGTGATCTGTATTCTTGTTTTAACCCCTTTTTTGCATGGTTTCCTATGCACAGTGAGGTTTGCCTGTATTTGCAAATTTTGTAATAAAATGTCTTGCTTAAGGAGCATACCTTTCCTTTCTGAGGCTATGAGAAAAGCAACCAAGAACCAATGTCATTTTTGAAGTCATCTCTTTGAGGTTCTAAAAACATCACAAAACATTCCTTCATCAATCAATTTGCGTCTTATAATTTTGCCATGTGTGTTGCACCAAGCACATTTTGTCCAAATACATCCTTCAGTTCAGAAGTGGAAGTTCAATTTATAGAAAAGGTAATGATGTTTTTCATTTTCATAACTTGAGAAATGGAATATTTATTTTGACACTGCAAATCATGGCATTCTTGAAGACAATGCCTTAGATCACTGTAGTGTAAAATTATATTTAAATTTGAGTTATAACTTTGAGTTTACTAAATATGATTTGTTCTATTCTATTTGGTAGAATATAGAAAAAGGATGTAAAACAGGAAAGTGTCATTAGCTGTTTCAAAATGCTTTTTTTTTTTTTCCTTTGAGGACACTAACCAGTGTGACTGCCTCTAACCAAAGAGTTATATAAAGCAATTGTTTAAAATAAACCCTAAGAAATTTAGAGTCAGAAAAACCAAAGTTGAATTCCCAGACCTACCTCAGCCTCTATTGAGATGTACAGGTTTTGCATTTAAAAATTGAGGTGGAAATGATAGTTATTGCTTGAATGCACACCCCCAGAGCACCTGTAAATAAGGGGTTAAGAAAATAATTCCATTTATGTGTGACATTTCTCATGTCCCTAGGCCTCAGTTACTAAGTTAAGAGAAACAGAAGTTACCATAATATCTCATGCAGGCACAAATCTTCCTAATAAACACTTTTCACGACCCAAAATTTCTTCCAGTTATTGAAGTGTAATGGAAGTTAATGTATGGATAGACTAGTCAGGACAAACACATTTTCTTTCTAGCTATGTCTTCATAGTACACACACAGGACAGGCTTCTCAAGTTTATGACACAATGCACAATGGAGTTCTGCACAGTCATAAAGAAGCATGGAATTTCATCTTTTTGTTTGTAAATGAGTGGAGGTGGAGAACACCATGCTAAGTTAAATAAGCCTCTCTCAAGATAGAGGTTAAATGTTCTGTCATATGCTGATGTTGGAAAGGAAAGAAAAATTGGTGGTGACCCTCATGAAAATATTAGGGTGATCAATAGAGTAGAGAAGAGGTATAGAGAGGAACAGAGCATGGGAAGAAGTGAGGCAGTACTGGGGAATGAAACCTAATAAATTATGCTGTGCTCACGAATGAGATAAATTTTGCTTATATTTACATAACAAAATTCTTGATAAATAAGTTTATTCAGTGTATTCAACAGAAACATTTCACTGAAAATTAGTGACTATTAGAGCTCTTGTAATAATGAAAAATAATGATTACAATGTGTTAGCAATTTAAAATGCTTACTATCTGCTGGGCATTGTGTAAGCATATCATATGCATAATCCCATATTATCATCTCTTTGCTGACAATGTCACTCTTGAATAATCCAGATTATTTATGCTGATCTGTGTAACTTAAAGCCAAATGTTTCTATGAAGTATTACAATATATTCTAGTGCTAAGGTTTAGAAAATAGAAAGTTATCATATAGAGAGTATACTGCAATATTGATGGAATTTCATGTTTTTGTCTTTTGATCACATTTTTAAAAAATGTATGTGACTATGAACTTCATGTCATTAAAAAAATAAATCTACTAGTAAAACATTAATGTGAAGTATATGTGTAAAAGTAGGCAGATAGTAACTACTTACAGAAGATTCAAACTTCATTACAAGCTCTTATTGAATACCCTGGAACATGTCTTAGCTACCTTAATAAATAAATTTTGTGTACTGCTATTCTAAAAGCCATTTTTAACCCTAAAAAGTACTGTAATGTGTACATATTTAGAACAATTTGTAGTACATGACTCCACCATGTGGAATAGAAGAGTAAGTGTTCATGAAGTGACAATCAGGTTTAAGACTTAAAGATAAATAGAAGGTAATTGAATCTGTATACATAAAACATTGTCAGAATTAAAATACAAAAGGACTGTAAAGGAGAATGCAATTGCTTGTAGAGTAAGAGAACAAAAGTCACACCATGGGCAGATCTCTAGGGCTTAGCATTTCTAGTTTGTAAATTTATTTTTGCAACTATTTCTGTGTTTCCACCCTCTTCATTCTTCCTTCTGTTTATTGCCTGTGGACATAAACTTCAGAGAGGGAGGCATAAATCAAGCATACCAGTTCCAGTGCTCTTGAGTTAATCTTTTTACATAATTAGTAAAACCATAAGATATCTTTTTCATTTGGATATGCTAGATAATAGTAAGAATGATGCTGCATATATATAAAGCTTCTCCCAAATGTGTAAATAATATTAGCTGCGAAGTTTTATGTATTTTATCCTTACAATTCCTTTGTATAGGTAGGGTAAATTCTTTAAATCATAAATTGAGTCCAGCAGAGAACAAAGATTTCAAAAATTTAAATGAATATTTTTGGCATCATGTAAAATTATAATGCATTTAAATGTTTCAGATGAAAACTAGAGTCAGCTATAATGCAAATTGATGGCAAAGTAATTCCAAAAAAAAAAATTCTTAAATATTTCTTTATCTTCTCCACTTTCTCCATTCCCCACAAAAAGTATGCTTTGCACAATTGTCTCTAACTGTAAGAGTGAACTTGGGGTAATTCAGGAATCAAAATATTCTTTACAGCAAAAGTTCCAGGGGAAAACTGCAGTCCATTTTAGTTTGTAACAAAAATGGTCAAGGCAATTTGCAGCCAGAGGTCTACATGTAGTTTTTTTTTCTATTTTTAGGGCATGGATATCCCCAGAAAAGGAAAATGAGCCATCTTCAAGGCACTGCACTCTTCACACAGTGATGAAAGGACAGTGCAAAGACTTCCAACCTGCTAGACACTTTTCTCATGGAACATGTGTAAGGAATCCCATGAAAACCATGCCGGACATGGGAAATCACATAAGGGAGTTTATTAAGCAAACAGAGTGTCTCCCTGCAGGGTAAGAGAAAAAATGAGAGGAAAAGAAAGAGAAAAGAGAAAGGGCACACACTAGAGAGAGTGGAAAGTGAGGAGGAGAAATAAAGCAAGTCAGGGGGAGAGAAAAACAAGAGAGAAAAGATGGCGGTGAAGCTATCTTTAAGAATTCCACTGGGCTAACAGGGGACCAATAATGGAGAAGGATACTTGCAAGCTGACTGATGAACCAATAGCTAGTTAGGATGTTCACAGACTGACAGTAGTTGGGAGGTGGGGAAAATGGCTGCACCGGAAAGAATGGGGAGAGCAGCTTTCAGACTGACAAGCTAGGTTGTGATGCAATGGAAAGGGTGGAGGAGCAGCTTTGTATTACAACATGTATCTCAAAATACGCAGCACAAGTTCATCCTAAAACCAAACCACCTTGCTGTGTCCCAGATAACAAATGGTTACTTGCTTTTCCTCTTTCAGGGAACCTTCTGTCAGCATAATTTTCATTTCATGAGCACAAATTTTATACAAACACAAAGATCAAAAGTTCCAGACAGATGAAGCATTTTTTTCTTTCAAATTTTTCAGTAAGTTTTTTTCTTTTTAAAGTATAGAGTTATACTAGAATGCTTTGCAAATCAGCAATAGGCATGGCTTCTCTCTAACCAGCAGCAATTAGCAATACAGTAGCAGTACTCCTCCTTCTTGCTTCTGCTCCTATCCCCTTTTACATCTTGTGTAGAACAGATCAAAGGCACAGGCAGTGCTCTAGGTGTTTCAGTGCTGTCCTGGCTCCTAATACACTCCACTGTGCATTCCCTTACATGGACCCATTGGATAAAGATGGTCAGCTCTGGGTTGCAGAAGGTTGAGACTGCCTGCCTCAATACTGATGCTGATTAGTATGTGAGAACTAACTTAATTTCTATGGATGTCTCTCCTTAGCCCAATAATTTGATATAAATTGTGTGAAATTGTTCTCTCTTCCTCACCCTATAATGTAGTTTCTAGTGTATTAACATTGACAATCATTGTAAGGTCACCATAATTTACCATAACCCATGCTTGAGTTTTAATTTTTGAGTGCAAAAGGAAGATTATTTAAAAAATAAAATGCAGAAGCATGAGTGTTAAAGTGGAATTTCTACATCTATCTTTCTCAGTCTGAACCAACTGTGGGATCCTGTGAAGAATGGTATTGCCTTTTACAAAAGAGTAAACTTGGGCCTAAGCACTGAAAAAGAAAAATAATGCATAAACCTTCAGAGGTGAAGGAGGACACTTCCCTTACATATATCAATGACTGACATAATCTGAATGCCAAAGGAAATTCAAAAATTCTTCATGTATGTGCAAAATAATTCTTGTAGCATTAATGAAAATGTATCATACTCTATTTAAATTCACTGCATAGTAATCTTACTTTATAGTAAAATGTTATGTACATATCCAAAGGGAGAAAACTGTCAAATTGCTGACACTGATTTTCATTAAAGTTTTTCATGAACTTAAGTCTTAGTATTAAAAAAAATCTTCCCTTAAATAAACCTCCCACAATGCATGCATAATTGTGATATTCTTATCTTTTTTTCACAGCAAAACATCATTTTTTTTCTGAAACAAATGCAATATTGACTGGCAATTTACTGAAGTATTCACCCCATTGATACAGTCTTCAAAATTTTTTGGAAAAAGGGTTGTAACTGCTCTCTCTCGTCTATTTCCAGTCATATTGTATTGGAAAATTCAATGAAAATCATGCATCTTTTCTCATTAAATTCTTTGTAGAACCCCAGATTCCTTTAAGTATAAAATACTGAACTCTCACATTCTTTCCATTCTCTAATTTCCTCCAGTCCTTTTTCTCTCCTCCACATTCAATTTGAATTTTATGTTTACCAAGATAAGCTCCCACTTACAGATGAATTCTGGTTACTTTTTAAAAATTTTTGTTAGCATATTAAAATCACAAATACAAATAAAAATGAGGTTGATTCTGACTTAATTATAGAAGCACAAAATATAATTTTCTCCAACTCAATCCCTGGTTTTCCCTGATTAAAATTTCTCCTCAATCCCTTATTGACTTTTCTCTATTCTCTTGGTCTTTCTTGTATTTATTGATACATGCCATTTACTATTTTATTATTTATTTATTTACTTATTCATTCATTTATATTTTTTTGCTATGACAGTAAAATCTACCTCGATATAATTGTATAAGCATGAAAATATACTACTTTAATTAGGACCCCACTTTGTGGTTGCAACTGATGAAGAAGTTCACTGTGATATTTATACAAACATCCCAACACACACACAAATATATATATGAACCCTTTGGGTATATACCAAGGAGTGGGATAACAGAGTAAAATGGTGGATCCATTTTTAATTTTTTAGCATATCCATACTTATTTTCAGGGCAGTTGCACCAATTTGCAGTCCCCCCAGCAATGTATGAGTGAACCTTTTTCCCCACATTGTCACAAACTTTATTTTTACTTGTATTCTTGAAAATTGCCATTATAAGTGATGTAAAATCTCAGTGCAGTTTTAATTTGCATTATTCTGATTGCTAGATATGTTGAAAATATTTTTATTTATTTGTTTCCCATTTGTATTTCCTCTTCTATAAAGTGTCTCTTCAATTCCTTTGCCCACTTATTGATTGGGTTTCTTTTTGGC
>NW_025920106.1:144123-253885 GCF_902686445.1 Sciurus carolinensis | reverse complement strand
AGGCACTAAATAGATTTAATGCATTTCCAATTAAAATTCCTATGACATTTCTCATGGAAACAGAAAAAGCAATCATGAAATTCATCTTGAAGAACAAAAGACACAGAAGAGCCAAGGTAATCCTGGGCAGGAAGAGTGATGCTTCAGGTATCACTATACCAGATCTTAATCTCTACTATAGAGCAATAGTAACAAAAATGGCATGGTATTGGCACCAAAATAGACAGGTAGACCAATGGTACAGGTTAGAAGACACAGAGACATACCCACATAAGTACAGTAACCTCATACTAGACAAGGGTGCCAAAAACTTACAATGGAGAAAAGATAGCCTCTTCAACAAATGGTGCTGTGAGAACTGGAAATCCATATGCAATAAAATAAAACTAAACCCCTATCTGTCACACTGTACAAAACTCAATTCAAAATGGATCAAGGATCTTGGAATTAGAACTGAGACCCTTCACCAAGTCAAGAAAAAGTAGGCTCGAATCTCCATCATGTTGGCTTAAGACCAGACTTCCTTACAAGACCCCCATAGTGGGGGTCAATAAAGAATCAATAAATGGGATAGATTCAAACTAAAATGTTTTTTTCTCAACACAGAAAACAATTAACAATGTAAAAAAAGAACCTTCAGAGTGGGAAAAAATCTTTTCCACACATACTTCAGACAGAGCACTAATCTCCAAAGTTTATAACAAACTTAAAAAACTTTACACCAAAAATACAAAGAACCCAATCAATAAATGGGCTAAGGAAATGGGCATACACTTCACAGAAGATATACAGGTAATCAACATATATATGAAAAAATGCTCAGCATCCCTGGTAATTAGAGAAATGCAAATTAAACTCCCCCTAAGATTTCATCTAACTCCAATTAGTGTTGGCATGAATGTGGGGGGAAAGGCATATTCATACATTTTTGGTGGAGTTGCAAATTGGTACAGCCACTCGGGAAAGCAGTATGGATGGAGATTCCTCAGAAAGCTTGGAATGGACCCACCATTTGACCCAGCTATCGCTGGGTTTATACCCAAAGGATTTAAAATCAGCATACTACAGTGATGCAGTCACATCAATATTCATAGCAGCTCAATTCACAATACCTAGATTGTGGAACCAACCTAGATGCCCTTCAATTGATGAATGGATAAAGAAACTGTGGTATATATACACAATGGGGTACTACTCAGTCATAAAGAACAATAAAATTATGGCATTTGCTGGTAAATGGATAAAGTTGGAAAATATAATGCTAAGTGAAATAAGCCAAGCCCAAAAAACCAAAGGCTGAATATTTTCTCTGATAATTGCATGAAAATATATAACAATGGGGGGTAACAGGGGGAAGAGAAGAATAAAGAAACTTTGGAGGGTGTAGAGGAAAAGGGGGTGGGAGGGGGTGGGGATCAAAAAACAGTAGATTAAAACAGTATTACCCTATATATATGTATGATTACATGAATAGTGTGAATATACATTGTGTACAACCATAGAAATGAAAAGTTGTACCCCATTTGTGTACAATGAATCAAAGTGTGTCTGTAAAAATTTAAAAATTTTTAAAAAATAAAGTTATAGTCAGAGGATTGGTTCTTGTTTTGGAATTACTGTGATCTCAAAAGGGGATATATGGTAGAGTCAAAATGCTCAGCCAAAATTCAAGATAGTTATTATACAAGCTGATTGTATTTTTACTCTTGCTAATTTTATTTTGTAAAATGTTACCAGTTAATGTTTGCAGAGGTACTGCTTCAACAACATAGGTAACTTGTGATAATAAGCCATCACCTACAGAACAGATAGTATGTAATGGTAAATTCCAGTACTAACCCAGACTCCAGTTGAGAAAAAAGGGTAAATAACTAAAATTATAGACACTGATATTAAAGTCCTCTACTCTTACATTATGAGTGGTGAGACTGGCTTCCTTGATATTTAAGATCAAACTTAGAGAATGACATTAAATACAGAGGCCAAGAAAAAACAGTATTTGGCTCTTGCCCTCTAAGTCAGCCTGAATCCAGGGAACAAGAAGACTTCTCTGTGGAGCTTTGCAACTCTGGGTCACACGACTTCCCAATCAAGGAAATTGATGAGACCACTGGAGGATGGAAAGCCAATCATGTCACTCGCTGCAGAGGAGGGTCATTGGAAAAGGGAGACATCCCTGATGCTTCCAAGGAAAGCCATCTCATCAAGCAGACCCTATCTAGTAAATGGCACTAATGGACCTAAGAAGCTGCTCTCAAGTTCCCCACGAGTGACCCCTGTGGGAGCTCAGCTGACTCTTAACAATAAAGAAGCAAGTCAATTTGATCAGCTTTATCATAAACATCTAGAAAAAGAGATGAAACAAAAACATTCTTGGGCATTTAAAAGAAACAGTAGTTAAATGTAGCTTATAAAATACACTTGTGTTAGCCCACTAGAATAAGAAAAGTTTGGAAGTTACAAAAAAGAAATTCTTAGGCAAATGAGTCTGATAACTATCAAGAGAAATTGCCAGAGTCAGAAATTTTTCATCAGTTTAAGGCCTACAGAACTTCCTAAGCTATATGGGTAGGCTTAATTTATGTTTGCTAGTATGGTTATCTAGCCGTAAGTAGCTGAAATATAGAAATCTCTACTAAACACAGGTTATACCAATAAAGGGATATTTTACAAAATCAGATGACACAAAGTCATTTAGTTATATTTTCTGGGGATGTCAATGATATTAAGAATTAAATGTGGTGTTTACATTCCTGATAACTTGGAGAATGTTAACAATGATAACAAGACCACATAAAGACCTTGTTCTCTCCAGCCTTTGTTAGGCCTTGTTATGGGAACAATTTCTCAGTTTTTCCACCTCCTATTGAGGGATTATTGACTTCTGTCATCTTCATGACATGTTCCAGAGGCTGCAACATTTGTTTTGTATTAATCTCATTTCAATACTCATGTCTTTTGTTTCTTTCTTAGAAGCACCCACGACCAAATGACTTTGCAACCTGCTCTTCCCCAAACAGACTTGTACCATGGACCCCTCCATTGTCCCAGTTTCTAAAAGGGGAACTCCAAAGTGCTTACCACATTTTGCCCCCTTACAGCTCAAAGAAGCCAGAACAATCATCATCCCTTTCCTTATAACAGTAAAGAATTTCTAAAGCAAAAGGGAGAAATAAAGCCAGAATTGTGGGCAGGCAGTTAGTGTAGAAATAGGGGATCAAGTCAAATGGAGGAAATGGAAGTCATCTGCCTCTGGAAACTGGAGACTGCCCTTGGGAGAATGGAATTCCAAGGATCTGCAGAGCCCATTGATTACCAGACTTACCTGACTGAATCACTTTTTCCTTCCCCTGCCCATTAACTTCTCACTTTGTGCATCTTCCTACACAACCATGCCTAGTAACATAGAAAGGAAGGGGAGAAAATGGGGAAAGAACTGGAGAACAAAAGAAACCTTAACATAAAGGATGTAGGGTGTGCTCGCTTCTTGGGACTTTAGAACATCAGCCATGGCCCCCTTCTCCCTCCTGGGAGAAGTCTTATGTTATTACCTTTAAATAGAACCTGCTTAATATACTAAATCCTACTATAATGTTAGGATTATCCTGCATACTCTTTCTTCTAATACTTGCAGTTATAAAATGTTTGTGGTCCACTTTCAACAAAAGAATCACAAGGGTTCAGGTCAATCAAGTCCTCCTGAAGAAATCCCTTATCCAAATTAATAAAAATGGGGGAAATGTTGGGAGAAATACTAGTTCTTGGCTGGCAGAATTGAATGTCCCAAGTGTGTAAGAAAAACTTGCAGGGAGGAGCATTCTGATTTTCCTACCTAGGATAGTATAAAACTGCCCCAGGTTGACTCAGTGTTACCAAGGGAACTCATATAGGAACCTGGTGGTCTGATTCCCTGTGTCACATTGTGATTGGGCTGAAAGACTATAAAATGTATGACTGTTCCCACATTATTGAGTTTGCAGGCTGCTCACCACAGACCTGCTTCCACTCAACTCTCCGAGTCTGGGAGTCTTGACTCCACATCCTTACCAACTTCAGAGCTAGCCTGGCACGACACTTGATGTCTATGGAGGGAGTTCTTTCTACCAATGAAATTTGCCTATCAACTTAAAAAAGAAAGAAAAAATGATATTTGCTTTTGTTAAAGGGCAAGTTGAAGAAACTGCTCAACTCAGTCAATTCTATAGAGAACTATACAAAAGCAACTATTTAAAAGAATTTATTATTTGAATTGGACCAGTGCTTTTTTTCTTCCATTTAGTATTTACCTAACAGTTTGAAAAGCATTCATTAAACAGATAAACATATAAATATGTACACATACATATTTTCATGAATTTTATATACAGTTATATATACTGAAAAAATAATATGAAA
Organism: Sciurus carolinensis; assembly: GCF_902686445.1. Classification (NCBI taxonomy): domain Eukaryota; kingdom Metazoa; phylum Chordata; class Mammalia; order Rodentia; family Sciuridae; genus Sciurus; species Sciurus carolinensis. Next base: position 249,490 of record NW_025920106.1, on the reverse strand, counting down.
TACCAGTGTATGTCGGTACAGACATAACATATATTGTATAATAAAACACAAGTTTTTTTTTTTTTTTTTTTTTTTTTACTTTTGTTTGTATGGTGATCATCTGATTGTGGTATCCTGGTTTATAGCAGACAGTATCAGTGTATTTTTGTAAACCTGGTATAATTAAACATCTACACTCTAATCTACTTGGTATGGATTATAAATTGCATTGTTTCCTCATTTTGGGGAACTAATAACCTCATACTAGATTTTACTTAGTTTCACGTTGGTACATTTGAGGGTGTTATGTCATAATTATATTAAACTTTGTTTTTCTAGTTGACATAAATGTGCTAAAAGATAATTTTAAGGAATCATCAGGAAAATCAGTTATATACATTTATATATAGTAATTATCTTACTTTTATTACTTTATTTCTCATGAAAAAATATTTAATAAATAATAAAAACAATAAAAAATTAAGAATCTTATTCACAAAAGTATGGAAATAAAAGTGGCAAGATTTTATACCTTACTGATAACATAAACTATAACTATGATTCAATGAAATCTTATTATATTTCATCCAAATGAATTTTTACGTGTTAACAAACATCTGTGCTTATCAGATTGACCAAATTTCAAGGCCTTTCTGTGCATAATAATTAAGGGTTGATTTTATTAGTCCAGTAAATCACTCATTTTAAAATATATGTGTTGATTCACATTTTTAGACTAGAATTTATCAAACAACTTCATTAATTCAAACTGTATGCAATTATATGAAATTATTCTGTTTTGTTTTGTTTTTCTCTATGATAAAACCATTATAGCCTTCCATTCACCTTCAATTTCTTTAATCACAACAAAGCTTTTAATACTAAATTTAGTCCAATTGTGCAGATTATTGTTTAAATCACACTTGTCAAGTTATCATACACAGTACAAAGTAAAGTTTTTATGTTTATAATTAAAGGACTTATCTTTTATATTTAAAATCTACTATAGCTTTCTACTTTCCCTATCATTAACACTATCTACCTAATATGTAAATTCATCCAATGTAAAATTAATTTTAGAAATTCACAAGCAACAGAAATCCTAGTAGAAATAACGTGGATGCACCTACAATATTTACAAAAGTACAGCATTGTTAGAGTCAGTGACAAATTGAAATGAAAGAAAATTGGGAATTTAATGAGAATGTGTTTGTCCATACTAACAAAAGCCTTCATTGAATATTGCCATTTTCAATAATAACTTCTAAATATTTTTTATGATCAACTTGGGTAAATTTTAGAACATCATCTAGTAGATATAGACACTATTTTATTTTAATTTTCAAGATGAGTAACTCACTTCATATTGACAGAAGTAAAATATAGATTATTAGATTTGAATATAGTTAGAAAATTAGATGTATAGTTACTAACCCTAGACAGATCAGAAATGAATATTGTCAAGAAAGTCACTTATTTGAATATATATCTTTGTGACTTTCTCTAAATCAAATATATTTGTATTGTCAGTAGAATTGCTTACATACTTTTTTTATTTCATGAAAGATCTCTAAAATTATATCCAAATTTTAAAATTCACTTGGGTGCTTATAGAATTAATTAAATTGGGAAATAATTATTTAAATTATATGACCAAACTACGTTATGTAACAACACAGAAAATACTACAAATATTCCATCTTTTTTTTCCAATATCCTATAAATTGAGGACTTTCTGTTATGCCATAGAATCTTGTGGTGCATACCTCACTATTTCAAGACCCATACACTCCATAAATCAGGCCTCTTTTCACAATAATGTTAACTTTATTTGCTATAAACTAGGCTATTTGATCTCTTGCACACTAATTTTGGCAGAACTGAAAGCAGAAGCAGCCTCTGTCCTGGTCTTCCAAAAAGATGGACTCAAAGAAGAGATTATCCTAGTGCCCCACCTGCTCCTTGAAGGCACTTGAAAAGTGTCTCTGAGATAAAATAAGCTGAGTAGAATGCGTTTGTGGGAAAGAGAGAGAGAAATGTGACTTTGTGCTCTACAAGCTGTAAAGACTTGTCTCTTTCTCTTGTCCAGGGATGTGGAAAATTCTCAGAATAAAAAGTTCTGAGATATTTCTAGGAAGCCAGAGTCCTTGCAGCCTGCTGATTCTCACACTTAAAATTCCAGTGCTCCATATTTGGAATATGAATAGCAAATTGCTAGGGGCATTGGACTAATAAGGGTGGAACAAATCGCTTTCAACAGCAAAAATATGGTTCCCTGAACAAAAGTGGAATGTCAAATACCTTGGATATTTACAAAATCTAAGATAACCATCAAGGTACTGTTGCCAAAAGAACAATAAATAATTAAATTTGTGTTTAGAGTCAGCTTGGAAAGAGAAATTAGAAAGCTACATCAAGGTGATTTTATAGAAGTTGAAGCTAAATGGTGTTTTCAGCTGAGTCAGTTTGAAATGCACATCTTTTGTAATTGTAAGAAACATAAATGAATTGATGTTTTCTGAAATAGAAGTTTTAGCCTAAAGTTGAGGACAGAATCTGTAACTGACATGGCAACATCTTTAGAGTCTGACTCTTGTCCATCAGTTTTATTCTACCACCTCATTAGAATACCATTTTGTCTTCAAACAAGCCCTTTTTCTTCTATCCATTTTCTTTTTCCATGGCACCTGTTCTTGCCCCCTTTATATAATAATATTCCTATTTTTTTCTTTCAAAAAATCCTGCCAACATTATTGTAGTTATCCACTTAAATTGCTGCAAAAGATTTTCAGCTTGATTCAGCTCATCTTTTTTGAGGAAAATATTGGTCCTAGGTTTTGGGTCACTATACAATATGTTTTTTCAAAGGTGCTCTCAAAGAACCTAAATCTGATCAGTCACTGGGATTAAGGAATTTACATGATTCAAACACTTAATCATGCACACAAACAAGCAACAATCATTGAAATTTTGTGTCAAGTGTGTGTGTATAGGCAATAAAACAGTAAAGCAAAACCAAAATATTTCAATGCCTCCATGAAGCATAAATTAGAAACCCAAAAAATCATATAAAATAAATATATTGAAATTTATGTGGTAGGGATTACAGAAAAATATTTGATAAAGTACAGGCATTGTGATTGTCAATAAGGTAGAAAGGGAAATATTTATTGGAAAGTAATAATTATAGGAATAAATATTTATAGGAAGCAAGCAAGAAGTCATGGAAATACAAGGCAGAGAAGCCTTCAAGGAAGAGGGAAGATGAGTATACAACTTTCTGATAGAACATTGCCAATGTTCAGAAAACAGAAGTCCTTGGTGGCTAAAGGAAGATGAACATTTGTGTGATACACAAGATCAATATTTTGTAAACTATCATCAACTTTTTGTTGTGCTTTTAATATGAGTCATAAAAACAATTGGGATAACTTTTATTAGAGGTATCAAATAAGTTGTGCTTGGGTTTAGTAGATTTCTACTGTAAATACTCTACTGTAAATAAAATTCATGGGTTCTAGATACAAAAGACGAAAGAATTCTGTTTATTGCAGTAATTTAGGTGGGAGATTGAGTGACTAGGTCAGAACAATGAGAAGTGGTTAAACATGATTTGAAGTCATATTTTGCTGATGATTATATACATATATCATGTCAAAGAAAGAAGACACTAAAAGATTCCCTTAAGGAGGATGTTGGCCCCTGCAATTGGTAGATAAGTGTTGCTATGAACTTCAGTGGCAGAGACTTGAGAGAAGTAGGTTTGGAGGCAAAATTATCAGAAAACCCAGTTTTAATCAGTATATATTTCAAAAATTCAAATGGATATTTAAGAGGGTTCCACTTAGATTTCAAATAGTAGGTTCGTGTAGGAAAAAGAAATTTGGAAGCAATTTTTATATGAATTCAGTTTAAGTTCACACAGACTGAAAGTGCACAAAAGGAAGGCAAGGCAGCAAAGAGAAGAGGCCCAGTGACTTTCTAGGCCTGCATGAGCAGAGAGCACCAGATTGAATAAGAGTAGGGTACATACAGAGATATCACGGGTCAATGATCTTCATAGCATTAGATTATTATTCTCTTAACCTGTTTATCTCTTTTGAAATACTACATAGATACTTTCAAAATCATTATTTAGTTCAAATAAAAAACCTAGAATACAAATGATTTTTGATTTCTCTTACTACATGTTCCCATTATGTTTGTGTCCAAATGACTCAACTCCATCAATCATTCATCCCTTGGACTCTTCTTAATATCTACTGAAATATCATTTAGCAGTCCTTGTTTTTTTTTCTTTTTATTCTCCCTGATATGTAATTTAGAATTCACCTCTTTCCATAAAGAGTCTTAAATCTTTCATTTCCAGTACATTCATCTCTATCAAAAAAAAATCCTAATTATCCCCAATGGTTTTATAATGATAACTTGCTGATTCATCCTTATCTTCATGACTGGTGATCCCTTCAAAATGACTTCACTTCCCTTCTTTATCTTCCTTTGACCACTGTTCCATTGTTTTCTCATTGTTGACTCTCCTGGAATGATAAAATAGTCATGATTTTTTGTGAAACATGCTTTCATTTTCAGATCCCTTCTACTGCTCCCACTTTAATGAAGATTCTTTTACCTCAGTATCTATTTTCCATCTGTCAATCTTCACACCTGTTTTGTTTTGTTTTTGTTTTTTTGGTACTGGGGATGGAACCCAGGGCCTTGGTCTTGCAAGGCAAGCACTCTACCGACTGAGCTATCTCCTCAGCCCCTAATCTTCACACCTGTGCTTGGCAGTCACTGGTGGTAACAGCCAAAGAAACTGCAGCCTGGAGTGTGCTGTCATGCACCATGTTATTTTATTCTTCTCCACATGTGCTTCCACTCTCGAATCCCTCAATACAAAGGACTCCCATCAGTAGCAGCATTTTCCACACACAGTTCCTTACCGGCTAGATCACTGACTAAATCACAATGGTACAACTTGGCTTCCACAAAAATTATTTTAATCTATATTTAAATCATATTGAGTATTTCAAAAGATTCATAAATATCCTAGGAAATTGGGACTGAAAATGTTTATTCTAAATCTTACTCATAGATTTTATATTTGCATGTTTTTAGCTTATGCTTTGATTTCATCTAATTGTTCAACATTTCCTTATACACTGGAAATATTATCAAAAATATTTCCTGATTATTCTCCAGGAAGCAGAGTATACCATACCCTAGAATACTTATGGTACTACTTATTAAAATGACTTTAGTAATAAAGAAACTTAAAACATTATTTCTATTGCTTCTTTCACATAAGGTTACTTTGCATTTATTTAACTAAATATTGAATTAACAATGGAAGCATCCACGTGACATATTCAAGGTGGTGTTTTGGGAAAACTAGCTTTGTAAAATAGTCTAGATAATGTGGTTGCATGACATGGTCAAATGACAGGAGACTTACTCTTTCTGGCAAATGAAATATTTCATCAAGTTAGCAATATAAAAACTCTGAAGATTTCTGCTCACAGAAATCTAACATGGTTCAGTCCATGCTCTGAGCCTGTTTAATTAAAGAAATCCTTCCTCAAAAATTTATACCTATTGGCTTTCTCAAAATAGTAAAACCACCTTCACCAATGCTAGTTAAGGTTGTAAATAAATTAAGGTTTGCTTATGTGAATTTTGTTCATTCTAAAGTGTGATTCTATCATGTTTAGCAAGTACAATATATTTAATTTGGTTTAGTTATTAACATCTTTAAAACCTTCTCCCTTCCAGACAAAAATATTGTACAGATTATATAAAATATTAATCAACTAAGTGACTAAAATCCCCAGACCTGGTTTTTAAATATTCTGTATAGTTTACTTTTAATGATAACAGTACAGATGCTACTAATTGGCCCATCATTTTCACAAAAATACATAAATGTATGTTGTATTATATTCATTATTACACAGTGGAATATTTAATTTTGAATTCATACATTAACATTTCACTACTTTTTACAAAAAGTGGTATGAATATACAAAAGATTCTTAATATTTCAATTACCAATATCATCAGTAAATAAATTTTTAAAATTATTTTTATATTATATATAATATAAATTATGTATATAAACATATATACACACACACAGTATACATATATTTTGTGGGGATACTGGTGATTGAAACCAGGGGTTCTTAATCACTGAGCAATATCCCCAGAATTCTTAAACTTTGAAATAGTGTCTTGCTACATTACTTAGGGTCTTACTAAGTTGCTGAGGCTAGCTTGAAACTTTTGATCCTCCTGCCTCAGCCTCCTGAGCCATTGGAATTACAGGTATGTGCCACGAAAATAATAAATTTTAAAAATTAAATTTCTGCCAACATGCATTAATATGATCCATTTAGACTCTTGAGAAATTTACAAATGAGTTTGTGTAACTAGATTCTCACATAGTTTCAGATACAAGAGTAGATATACACTCTCCTTCAGTAGTAAAGGCAAAAGAATGGGTATTAAGGAAGAGTGTGAATTATTTAAGTGAGAAAAGAATAGAGGGACATTTTAGATACAGGAATTTGGAGGTGTAATTTCATTGGGGAATGAAACAGAATTATGAGTTCAGGAAACTAAATTTAATTTTATATTGCTGATATAAGTGATTGTACTCATATCCACCATTTTGGAGCTGAAACTTACCATTCCAGATGTAAAATTATGTGGGTATCTGGGCAAGGTTAAAGACCGCACTCTATTATAGGTTTTGGAGAACAATTAATGGATTTGCATGGAATTCCTATTGATCAATTTACATTTTGTGTGATTCAGGGTGTAGGAAGGTAATTAGTGGTGAATACTACAATAGTTTAAATTAAGACTGTGTATAAAGTGTTGAGAAGGAGAGGATAAAGTATGAGTACATAAAGTTGAAGAGTCATAGCTTGTTTGTTGCTTGGATTTAAATAATCATAAAATAAAATTATGTAAGATTCTCAGGATTCCAATTTACTCAGACTTTTGTTGGATTTTACCTAAATAGAAAGCCTTTTGGAAGCACAGGAGGGAACAGACCCAAGGAGAAACATCATCATCCAAGAAAGTTGTCAATAATTAGTAGAGAGCTCCACACCGGTGTTACTACTTAATTGAAGTGTGTGCTAGAAAACTATAGAAACTCATTCCCAGTGATTCAAGTTGAATGGAATCTAGTGTAATCATTCACAATGGGAAAAATTAGCAAGTTATGGGAAGAAGGTCAAGAACACAAATGCATAAAAATAGCATTTCAGTATTAGTTAACTTAGGTAGGGACCAAGAGAAAGAACAGAATATGGCATAAGAGAGGAATCAACCTAGAAGTGATTTGACCCACATGACCTCATTGTGGTTAAGTGAAAATGCATGATGACATATAAAGCAGTTAATTCATCCACATCTCAGAGAAAAATAAATTACGTCTCTGAGACCTATTAGCATTGCTTCATGTTTCCGTTTTTAAAAGAAAACTCTCCTCTACTTTATGCTGCAGTGTTACAAATAGACCAAGATAAGTTTCTTTTTATAAAAGAAGATAACAAATCATACTGGACATATGCAAATTTTTTGCCATGGCATAATTAAGGCGTACACAAAACCAGCATATTCATTCTGGGCAATGAGTGGTGCATACTGCTTAAACTGTTGAAGACTACTTCACTGTTTGGAGCTACTACATATCACTTCAAGTCTCTCAAAGTGACATCCATCACTGTGCTCTATAAAATAAAATGTGGACTACTTTACTGTAGGAATAAATATGTAATATCTCTTCAAAGCCTTATGCCAGAGTTGAGCTATGGCAATTCCTACCCCTCTTGTCAGTTTTGAACTCTATAATTCAGACCTACATCATTCCAGAAAAGATTGTTATAATTTACTCTACCTTCAAAATTGTTGGGTGGAAAGAAACCAAATTTCTCTCTCTTTCTCTCTCTCTCTCTCTCTCTCTCTCTCTCTCTCTCTCTCTCTCTCTCTCTCATTGTGGTGATTTGTACATGGTAACTTCTGTTTTCCTTTGATGTATGACATTTTTATTTTCTTGTGTTGAAACTGAAGGGATGATTGGTTGGCAAGGATGCAGCCATTTCTCCCCTGATTCTGTCCCCCACCATTTTACCACCTAGATTGTTACTGACTGTAAACAATAATTGAGATAACTCACTACCTTTCCAGATTGTTACCCTGAGAACTTCAACTACTTAAAATAGCTTCCACATCATTTGCACCCTCTCTCTCTCCCCCTCCCCCTCCTTCTTCCCCTCCCCGTCTCCATGACACTCTGCTCTTCTGGTTTGTAAAATCTCTTATGTGAGTTCCTCCATCCAGAGTGGTTTTCTGGATGCTTTCAGAAACTATTGTTTTCTACAGTACTTAGTTTTCTTTTATATATATTTTATTATTATTTAATGACATTTGATACAGAAATATCCAAACATCCACAATTTAGAGATTTATTTTTCTCCAAATTATCAAAGCAATTAAATGTAATTTTATTCCATTGTTGTCAATTACATTAATATAACTACTAATTTATGATTGTGTTCTGTTTCTTGTGGATGACTAAATAATAATATAGCATATACAGTGATTGTCCTCAGAATAAATGTTGATAATTAAGCAGGGTATATAAATTAAGTCATAAAGCTATTTCCAAAATTCAGTATCAACATATAAAACTATGATGACAGATTTTAAAACCATGCCTAAAGTAAATAACCTGCTGTTTTCAAAACTTAATTCACTGTAACTCATTTGTAATTTCTCTCCCATGCAAATGCAACATACAAATACTTATGTGGATGAATTAATAATGGTCCTGATTGAAGAATAAAACTCTATTGAACATCAAGAAACCATCAAAATCAGGTGAGTCTCTGCCACCAGGTGCAGCTCAAGCCAGGTGGCAGGCCTGCACAAGGACAGCTTCTAGAGCAGGGAAGGGCAGCTAGAGTCTTCCCCAGGCAGCTTTGTACCTGCTGGCGGCAGGCTCGTTCCATGGCCAGATTCTTGGAGCAGGCTGCCCAGTGAGAGCCTTTCTGCACAGAGCCAGCTCCAAGTCGTGGAGCCAGCAGTGAGCTCCAGCCAGCAGGCAGCCTCTGGGACCAGGGCAAGGCAGCCAGAGACTTCTCCAAGAAGCCCTGATCCCTTTGGCAGCAGTCTCCTTCCACAGGATGAGACAAGATGGTGAGCTAGAGGGTGGCTGCATCTGCTGTTGTTCCATAACCCAGGATTTAAGAAGGGGAGGCATTGAGAGACTCAGCCTAACATAGAGCCATGGGGTGAGTCTCCCCCACCAGGTGAAGCTCAGCCCAGGTGGCAGGCACAGACAGGGGCAGCTTCTCATAGCAGGGCAGGGCAGCTAGAGTCTTCTCCAGGCAGCTCTGCTCCCTCTGGCAGCTGGCTTGTTCAGCAGCCAGATTCTTGGAGTGGGCCAACCAGTGGGAGCCTTTCTGCTCAGAGCGAGCTCCAAACCCTGGAACAGTGGGCTAGGGCACCATCAGAAGCACTGCATTATCAAGTTCTTCCAAGATTTCAGGCTACTGAAGGCTGGGAGGTGATATACTGGAAATCTACAGGGACACTATAAGCCAATAGAGGAAATCTGCAATATCTCAGACTCCCACTGCTATCTGACCAATATGAGAAAACAAGAGAAGAAAATGTCCCAAACAAACCTAGTTCCTATATCAATAAAACCCAATGATAGCACAGCAGAAAAAATGTCAATAAGGGAGTTCAGAAGGTACATAATTAAAACAATCAGGGAAGCAAAGGAGGAGATGAAAGAGCAAATGCAGGCATTAAATGATTGCACCAATAAACAGTTAAAAGAGCAAATATGGGAAGCAAGAGATCATTTCAATAAAGAGTTAGAGATACTGAAAAAAAAAACAAACAAACAGAAATCCTTGAAAATGAAGGAAAAAATAAACTAAGTTAAAAACTCCATAAAAAGCATAATCAATAGGATAGAACACCTGGAAGACAGAACCACAGACATTCAAGACAAAATATTTAACCATGAAAACAAAGTTGAACAAACAGAGAAGATGGTACAAATTCATAAACAGAATCTACAAGAATTATGGGATATCATGTAAAGACCAAATTTAAGAATTATTGGGATTGAGGAAGGCTTAGAGAAACAAACCAAAGTAATGAACAATCTATTCAAGGAAATAATATCAGAAAATTTTCCATATCTAAAGAATAAAATGGAAAACCAGGTACAAGAGACTTAAAGGAATCCAAATATACAAAATTACAACAGAACCACACCAAGGGACATTATTATGAAAATACCTAACATACAAAATAAAGACAGAATTTTTAAGGTTGTGAGAGAAAAGAATCAAATTACATTCAGGCAGCAACCAATAAGAATATCAGCAGATTTTTCAATCCAGACCCTAAAAGCTAGAAGAACCTAGAACACCATTTACCAAGACCTGAAAGAAAATGGATGCCAACCAAGAATCTTATACCCAGCAAAACTAAATTTCAGATTTGATGATGAAATAAGACCCTTCCATGATAAACAAACGCTAAAGGAAGTGACAAAAAGAAAGCCAGCATTACAGAACATTCTCAGCAAAATACTCCATGAGGAAGAGATGAAAAACAACAATGCAAATCAGCAATGGGAGGAACTAGAATGAAAGTACAGCCAAATAAAGGAGATACCAAATCATGTCAAAAAACAATAATGAATCAAATGACTGGGAATACAAATCATATCACAATAATAACTCTGAATGTTAATGGCCTGAACTCATCAATCAAAAGACATAGACTGGCAGGTTGGATTAAAAAGAAATATCCAACAATATGCTGCCTGCAAGAGACTCATCTCATAGAAAGAGATACCCATAGACTAAAGGTGAAAGGATGGGAAAAAACATACCATACACACAGACACAGCAAAAAAGCTGGAGTATTCATTCACATTTCAGATAATGTGGTCTTTAAGCCAAAACTAGTCAGAAGGGATAAAGAAGGACATTACATACTGCTTAAAGGAAGCATAAATCAGAAAGACATAACAATCATAAATATCTATGCCCTGAACATTGGCTCATCCATGTACATCAAACAAATCCATCCTAATTCCAGAAATCAAATAGACCACTACACAATAATGCTAGGTGAATTTAACACACCTATCTCACCAATGGATAGAACTTCCAAAAAAAAAATTGAATAAAGAAACCAAAGATCTCAATAACACAATCAAGAACTTAGACTCAAGACATATATAAAATATACCATCAAACAAAGAACGAATACACTTTCTTCTCAGTAGCACATGAATCCTTCTCCAAAATAGACCATATTTTATGCCACAAAGCTAATGTTAGCAAATACAAGAAGATAGAAATTCTCCCTTGTATTCTACGATCATAATAGATTGAAATTAGAAATAAATGACAAAATAAAATACAGAAAATTCTCTAATAGGTGGAGATTAAATAATACACTATTATATGATGAATGGATAACAGAAGACATCAGAAGGAAAAAAAAAATTCTTAGAAGTAAACGAGAACAAAGACACATCATATCAAAATCTCTGGGACACAATGTAAGCAGTACTTAGAGGAAGATTTATTTCATGGGGTACATTCAAAAAAAGAAGTAGAAATCAAGAAATAAATGACTTAACACTACAGCTCAAAGCCCTAGAAAAAGAAGAGCAGACAAACACCAAAAGCAGTACAAGACAGGAAATTGTTAAAATCAGAGCCCAAATCAACGAAATTGAAACAAAAGAAACAATCAGAAACAATAACAAAATAAATAGTTGGTTCTTTGAAAAAATAAACAAAATTGATAAACCCTTAGCAACACTAACAAAGAGAAAGAGGGAGAAAATGCAAACTACTAAAATTTGGAATGAACAAGGAAATATCACAATAGACACGAGTGAAATACAAATCATAATTATAAGCTATTTTAAAAATCTATATTCCAACAAAACAGAAAACCTCAAAGACATCAACAAGTTTCTAGAGATATATGAATTACCTAAATTGAACGAGGAGGATATACACAACTTAAATAAATCAATTTCAAGCAATGAAATAGAAGAGGTTATCAAAAGCCTACCAACAAAGAAAATCTGGGACCTGATGGGTTCTCAGCGGAGTTCTAAAAATCCTTTAAAGAAGAGCTCATTCCAAAACTCCTCAAAGTATTCCATGAAATAAAAGATGAGGGAACCCTCGCAACTCGTTCGATGAAGTCAATATCACCCTGACACCTAAACCAGACAGAGACACGTTGAGGAAAGAAAATTTCAGACCAATATCCTTAATAAATATTGACGCAAAAATTCTCAACAAAATCTTAGCAAATCGCATACAAAAAATATTAAAAAGATAGTGCACCATGACCAAGTGGGTTTTATCCCAGGGATGGAAGGTTGGTTCAACATCCGGAAATCAATAAATGTCATTCACCATATCAACAGACTTAAAGTTAAGAATCACATGATTATTTTTATTGATGCAGAAAAAGCATTTGATAAAATACAACATCCTTTCATGCTCAAAACACTAGAAAAAATTGGGATAGTTGGAACATTCCTTAACATGTTAAAGGCCATCTATGCTAAGCCGATGGCTAATATCATTCTAAATGGTGAAAAACTGAAAGCATTCCCCTAAAAACAGAAACAAGGCAGGGATGCCCTCTTTCACCACTTCTATTCAACATCATCCTTGAAAATCTAGCCAGAGCAATTAGACAAACAAAAGAAATTAAAGGGATATGAATAGGAAAAGAAGAGCTCAAACTGTCCCTGTTCACTGATGACATGATTATATATTTAGAGGAACCTGGAAATTCCACCAGAAAACTTTTAGAACTCATAAGTGAATTCACTAAAGTAGCAGGTTACAAGATCACTCTAAATCCAATGCATTTTAATATATAAGTGACGAATTTTCAGAAAGAGAAGTTTGGAAAACTACCACATTCACAATATAAAAAAATAAAATACTTGGACATCAATCTCACAAAAGAGGTGAAAGACCTCTACAATGAGAACTACAGAGCACTAAAGAAAGAAATTAAAGAAAACCTTAGAATATGGAAAGATCTCCCATGTTCTTGGATAGGCAGAATTAATACTGTCAAAATGGCCATACTGCAAAAAGTGCTATATAGATTCAATGCAATTCCAATTAAAATTCTAATGACGTACCTTACAGAAATAGAGCAAGCAATTCTGAAATTTATATGGAAGAATAAGAAAGCCAGAATAGCTAAAGCAATCCTCAGTAGCAAGAGCGAAGCAGGGGGTATCGCAATACCAGATCTTCAACTCTACTACAAAGCAATAGTAAGAATAAGGGCATGGTATTGGTACCAAAATAGACAGGTAGATCAATGGTACAGAATAGAGGACATGGACACAAACACAAATAAATACAATTTTCTCATACTAGACAAAGAGGCCAAAAATATGCAATGGAGAAAAGATAGCCTCTTCAACAAATGGTGCTGGGAAAACTAGAAAACAATATGCAACAGAATGAAATTAAAACTCTATCTCCCACCCTGCACAAAAATCAACTCAAAATGGATGAAGGACTTCGGAATCAGACCAGAGACCCTGCATCTTATAGAAGAAAAAGTAGGTCTAAATCTTCAACTTGTTGTCTTAGGATCACACTTCCTTAACAGGACTCCCATAACACAAGAAATAAAAGCAAGAATCAACAACTGGGATATATTCAAACTAAAAAGCTTTCTCTCAGCAAAGGAAACTATCAGTAATGTGAAGAGAGAGTCTACAGAATGGGATAATATCTTTACCACTCATACTTCAGATGGGGCACTAATTTCCAGAATCTATAAAGAACACCAAAATTTCTACACCAAGAATACAAAAAATCCAATCAACAAATGGACTAAGGTAATGAACAGACACTTCACAGAAGAAGATGTACAATCAATCAACAGATATATGAAAAAATGTTCAACCTCTCTAGTAATAAGGGAAATGCAAATCAAAACCACCCTAGGATTCATGTCACCCCAATTAGAATGACAATTGTCAAGAACACAAGCAACAATAGGTGTGGGAGAGGATGTGGCAAAAAAGGTATGCTCATACATTACTAGTGGTGTTGCAAATTAGTGCAGTCACTGTGGAAAGCAGTATGGAGATTCCTCAGAAAGTTTAGAATGGAACCACCATTTGACCCAGCTCTCCCACTCCTTGGCCTATACACAAAGGACTTAAAATCAGCATGCTAAAGAGATACAGCCACATCAATGTTTATTGCTGCTCAAATCACCATAGTCAGATTGTGAAACCAACCTAGATGTCCTTCAATTTATGAATGGATAAAGAATCTGTGGTATATATATACAATGGAATATTAATCCACCATATATAATGATAAAATTATGGCATTTGCAGGCAAATGGATAAAATTGGATAATATCATGCTACATGAGATAAGCCAATCTCAAAAAACTAAAAGACGAATGATCTCACTGATAAGTGGATGATGACATATAATGGGTGGTGGGAGGATTTTAGTGTTAGTGGTAGGGTTAGGTTTAGGGTTAGGGTTAAGGAGGGTGGCAAGAATGGAGGAAGGAAAGACTGTATAGAGAAAAAAGAGGGATGGGAGGGGTGGGGGGGAAGGAAAAAATAACAGAATGAATCAAACAACATTTCCCTATGTAAATTTATGATTACACAAATATGCCTTGACTCCATGTACAGAGAAACAACAAGCATCAAATTTGTTTACAATATATAAAAGAAACCATCAAAGTCAAATGAGCAAATCAGTTGCTTCAAATATCAAAGTGATATGCTTCTTTACCTTACCAAGAAAAGTATAAACATTTTTGTTGGCACAAAATTATTTCTGAATATTTCTCCTACAGTAAAAAATTCTGTTGTCATCAGGCAAAAGGAGGTAGCAAGTTATTCCCATAGTAGATAGTACTGATGATTTACTCACCAGAATTGACTTTCCCTTAACCCACTCGAATGTACTTCAACTTTTATGTGAGTTCTTTAAGGGTCCAGAAAAATTTATCATAGACTGGAACTTATGTAGTCACTTAGATCCCATTGAAAGTTTCAGTGTTGAGCATGATGTCTAATTGCAAAGATTGAATCTCAGAATCTTTGTAGTGAATGCAAAGAGAAAAGCAGAGAAAACACTATACATTTCTGAACATTGTAGCATGCATTAAACAAAAGCAAACTTATCCACATATTTGGACGATGTGTTCTAACTCAGAAATCAGTAGTTTTATGTTTTAGTTAGTAGAAGTAAGATATTATCCTTCTTATAGTCAAGGGAATCTTGGATTCATCCAGGACCTGTCTGGCTGTTTTGTGGTTCCTCTGACCTAAAGGTGCAAGCAATGGAGATCAGAGACTCCAAGAGATGTGAGCACATTAGAAACACAGAGAAAATGGTTAGAGCCAGCAACCAGTGGCACCCACCTATAATTCAAGCAATTGAAGAAGCAGAGGCAAAGGCATCACAAGTTCAAAGTCAGTCTCCATAACTTAGTGAGGCTATAAGTAAATTAGTTCTCTAATTTATGCTGGCTCAAAATAGAATATAAAAAGCACTGGGGATGTGGCTCAGTGGATAAGTACAACTGGTTGAATCTCCAGGACTAGGAAACAATAGATAAATGATAGATAGTTAGATAGATAGATAGATAGATAGATAGATAGATAGATAGATAGATAGATAGATAGAAAGATAGATATAGTGGCTTGAATCCAGAGGGAGGGAGGTAATTGATACAGAAAAGTTTTCAACACAGGCAGAAGGAGACTTATTTCAAAAAATGGGAAGCTGTGTACTTAGGTAATTCTCAGAATAAAAAAAAGTAGAAAACATTAATTTTTACTTCAAACACATAAATAAATTTATCTCATGTTATCATTGATATTATATGTGCTAGTAATGTATAACACAGTGAAATAAAGACTATTATGGATGGTTAAAAAGATAAGTTGCTCACAAAAAATACATATACACAATAACCTTTTATTATGTTATAAATTTTTAGGACAAAATTAATGATTTAACTCCAAATAAGACTTCAACAATAGACTGCATTATGTTTGTACTTTATGTAAATTCATGAGACTCTGATTTGAGAATATTCCCTATTTCATAATATCATAAATAATAATTGAAAATTTATATATATGAAATACATATAATCTGCACTTGAATATTTCATTGACAATTTCGTATATTGAAAATTAAAGCACAAAGTTGTTATTTTCAGTTGTTTAAATAAATCCATTTAAAGCATCTTCCAGTATTAGAAATAATTGTTTCATAAATTAATTTCAGTATGAAAATAATTATCTCATATTTATTTTTATTTTTCTTTAATTCTCAGTATTTGAAAAACTTGTACACTTTTTGTTCATATAGGATCATAATTCACAGTATTATATTAATTAATTGTAAACCAAAATCAAAGCAGAGCATTTTTTATTTCTGCAGTGCTGAAAATCAAACCCAAGATCTCATGTATACTATGTAAGCACTCTACCACTGAGCTATATTGCCAGACCTGAAGCAAGTTGTTGGAAATTCATATCATATTTTTCATAATATAGAAATACCTGGAAACTCAGTTCTAGTTAGACAAAGATTTAAAGAAAATTATTTAAATTCGTGGGGAGCATTTGGCCAGCAGTTGAACCCAGAGACATTTAACTACTGAGGTGCATCCCAGCCCTTTTTATTTTTTATTTAGAGACAGGCCTTCCTAAGTGCTTGGTACTTTGCTAAGTTGCTAATGATGGTCTTGAACTTGCCATCCTCCTGCCTCACTCTCCCAAGGCTGGGATTGTGGGCAGGCATTACTGCTCCCAGCTTAATTAATTTTTTTAAAAAATTATCTACTTTTATTTTTTCTTCTTAGATATACATGACAGTAGAGTATATTTTGACATATTATACATAAATGGAATATAACTTAGTCAAATCCCATGATTGCACATGATGTGGATTTTCATTGGTGGTGCATTCATGTATAAACATAAGAAATTTCTGTGTGATTTATTCTACTATGTTTCCTTTTCCTGCTTCTTTCATTTTAACTACAAGAAATATTTGTGTCATATGATAAGATATTGTATCTAGTTATACCCCTTCACCTATGATTTTTCTGCTCTGTACTTAATAAAATTGTAGAAATGTAATTATTTAAATTTAATTCAAGTGGAAATCAGAAATGCAATTCCTCAGTTGCACTATCCCATAACTTCAGTGCTGAGTAGATCAATTTGGTCAGTTAACACTGTGTTCACACATATGTAGAATGTTTCTTCCATCAATAAACATATAATGGAATGTTCTTGTTCACTTATTTGTGCTTGAAATAAATACGAGTAGCATTATTTCAAATTATCATCCATTGTTTTCATTTTCCAAAACAAATGATGCTTAAGGTCCTAATACTTGCTTTTACCTGGAATTAACGAATAAGCCCCTTCCCTCATGCAGCTTATATTTACTGGATAAGAAAGAAATTAGCAAACACACACAAAATGTTTTACAGTAAGAAGTGCATTGAAAAACTAAATTACATAAAGTGATAGAAGTGTCTTAGAAAGGTGTATTAGGTCAGGCTGAATAATCTGAAAAAATATCTTGGATAGGGATTGAATAAATGCAGAGGGTACTATCAATACTAATACCAATATTGTTAGTGCTTTGAGAGCATTCCATATGGATGGAATAATACAAATATGCTGATTAATAAAAGCATTCCTTAGATGTGTGTAGTGGCACATGAATGCAATACCAGCAACTTGGGAGGCTGAGTCAACACCATCATATATTCAAGACCCTAAGCAAATTAGAGAGACTTGTCTCAAAATTTTAAAAAGGTGGGATGGCTGAAATGTGTCTAAGTGTTTACGGATATGCTTCCTTGGATTTAATCCCTGTTACCAGAAAAATAAATATATAAATAAAAAACACAGATACTCCTTAGTGTGGTTCAGGGGATAACCTCAGGGAAATTAGAAGCAAAGAGCAGTAACAGCAGTCAGAGTATGTCTATGTCTTGCCTTTACCTCTTCATCAGTATTTTGAAGTATATATTAAGATGTGATAGAAAGCAATGAAGAGATTCAGGATGGGGTGCTCGGCATAATACAATTTAATATTAAAGAGTATTGATTTAAGCATAGTGAATAGAACAGGGTGGGCATAGGCAGTAAAGGAAACAGGAAAGACAACTGCTAGTGCAGGAGTTTAGATGAGAGGTGGTGGTGACTTGGGTATGTATGTTAGCAATGGGAGAGAAAGTTTGGATTTCCTGTGAAGAATGAATTTTTCCTGCATTATGTCTCTGCATCTTCTCCAATCATTGAACATAAAGCCAGTGTTCAAATGCTCACATTATGCTGCAGTTATTATTTCTTTTGAGCTGTGAAGTCCTCTATCCTGATTAACAAATCATACAAAACCCATACTAATTCTCAGAGGTGTTGAATTATTTGAAAATAATTCCAAAGCCTATCATCACAGTTTAACAATCATTAACAGGCTTGGGAAAAAAGAAAGGTCTTCAAGTTATTTCTCATGAAATTATTTCTCTAGTCCTCATGTGCTTTATTTGATGACAATTTTCCTTTGTCCATTATCAAATGAGTGTTCCTTGATGTTCTTGCTCCACAAATATAATGTTACCTTGGATGCATCAATAGATCTTGTATACTTTGCTGTTTAGCACTCATCTCATTTTCTTTTCTCATATCACAACACATGTTGTTTGGTAAAAATGAATTGAATGAGAAATAATACAATAAGAACTAAAGGAAAAATACTATGAGATATTTCATTAACAGGGCATTAGATTAGAGAAGCAGAGTCAGATGTTCTAAGAATGTTAAAATAATAGTAGCTTATTGCAACTCCATTATCCTTTAGAGGAGAGAGAGGAGCATAGAAGGGAAATATTCTAGCTGAACTTCTCCTTTGATATGTTTTCTCTTCAATAGGGTGAATATGCTATAAGTATCTATACAAATATTTTAGTATTATATATAAATAAATTGAATAGATTAATTCATGACAGGAAGACTTAACAACAATATTTTTATCACATTTTTGTTACACTTGTTATGAAAGCCTCTTCCATGATATATATTGCTAGTATCCTTTAAAGCAGGTCTAAGGAAATTCCTTTCTATTTTCTACTAAACTACCTACCACTCAACCCCTATGATTATGTTCTCATAGAGCAGGTATTTTATGTATTAATATAGTGGTTCCAGACACAATAATAAATGCTACCAAAACATTTTAATAACTTCAAATTTACTACTTCACTGAGAAAAATATTTGAGATTATATTATGAAGTTATTAGAAACAGAACAAGGTTGACACCCTAAAAATTTCCACTCTGAAAGTTCAATGTTCAACTGAAATATTCTGTTTATGAAAGAAAATCCATGGAGTTTAACAAGTAAGCAAGTACCTAGTAAAAAAGTATCAGAACATACAAAAGATTTTCATTTATAAACTGCTTTCATATTATCAAAACTAAATAGTAACATTCCCTGAGTATAATTTTAGTGCTATTCTTAAATTGATAAGCCATCTAGATATTTTTACTCTCTTCTATTTCATTACTGTTTTGTATTGTTTTTGTTTTTCATAGTATTTAATAATGTGGGATGTTGACTTCACTGAATTGGTTAGATTCCATAAAAACTGGCTATGCATTTGTTATTTAAGAATAAAGCATAGCATGTATGAGTCAATCACTCATTTTTAAATGTTCATAATCTTATAATTTTTTATTTAAATATCATGTATCAAACAAATACAAGCCCAACAAGCAATAAGTATTTACTGAATGGCTTTCTAATATTGTTTCTGAGTTTCTCAAACTATTCCTACATTTGAAATAACTTCTTTTATTCTCATCCCCTCCCGTTATGTGCATTTCCTGACTATATCCTTGCAAAGACAATTTTCTAATTCAGACTGTCTTCAGAGAATGTGGGAAAGATAAGTGCACTACATCCTTGTACTTCTCCACTTCTTTAAAGACAAAACCAATGCCTATGTATCTATGAATTCTATTGCTCCTAGTCATATAAATGGGACATAAACTTTTTTATGCAATGCCCATTATGTTATTACTCCAGTAATCCATAACACAAACCAACACTTAATAATCTTCTCAAGGGTTTCAACATCAATCCTCTTCTTTCATTCTGTAAAAATTTTAGGTCCCAAATCTCCCTTTTGTCTCAAAATCAAATGAAGACACTTAAAACCTTTTTATTTGCAACACTTGTGTTTTCCATTGAATGCAAACTGATTGTCTCTTTGTCAGAGAAACATACATTAACTTTCTACTAGTTCTATTCATATGAACTATGCTGTCATACACTGCTCCCAGGTCTGTGCTACTGATGTTTACTTTTCCAGCAAATATGTGCTTTCACTTTTAAATACTATTGAAATTATTTTCATGTAATTTAACCTCCTGTGAGTATTCTCTTCCATTACATCATTTCTGCACATGCTGAATGTTTTCCTTCACTCACAAAACTTCTCAATGGTTTTACAAATACTGTCAGTATCGTAAGTAAAACAACATTTATATAAAGCCAAGAGACTCCAATGTGTGAGATGAACTAAGCATTTTACATATAATATCTTTGTTCATTCTTCTTCCAGATTTTACATAATTACTCCTCTCTTTATATTTTATAAGAGAAATCTGAGACTGAAAATTTTAATTGCTCAGGTTCACAGAGCTACAAATAGCTATATGTGTTCTAAGTTTTTCAGTGTAGTTCATCTAACATGTAAATTTTTTGTTTTAGTAAAGAATTTTACTTGTACTTAATGGTAAATATGTTTTTATACTCTACATATTCAAGAAAAGTTGCTCAAACAATTTGAAAGTGAAGAAAATTATGATGACATATCAGTATGTTAGTCATCAGAGAAGAGATGTGAAAATATTATTTGAACAATCAACTATATCAGCAGAAATGAATAGTAAGCAGAATAAATGCAGAGAGATTTGCAAATTCAAAACTACATTGATCAGAAATGTAACCGGACAGTTAAAAAAGCACAGAATAGCATCAGAAGAGCACCATAATGGGACATGGATAATAATTGTCAACTGAACCTAACACGTGCAGTAGAAAAGGCTCTGACTGGGAATTAAAGAATCCTACACATAGGTTACTTTTCTGAAGAAATCTATTTTATTTGCAAGACACTGAATGTATAAGAGAATGATTGTTAAATCATTGCAGTGCTTGGTAATGTGCCAGAAAATAATATGATAAATATCATACATGTATTTCTATTGAAAGGTACTTAATTCACATGAGCACATTCTAATATAAAATTCTAAAACACCATCAGAATTTCTTCAAATGAATTGTTGGATAGAAAACCAGAAACTATTGACAAACTACACAAAAATGTAATATTTCCCCTACATGCTTGAATTTCTCAATTACTGAGTTACATAAGATTAATTTAACATATATAGTAAAAATTAGAACTGTATTAATTTTATTTTATTTTTTGGGGGGTCGGGAGATGGACTGATTTCTAAGAAGGCAGTGGGATTAACAGTAGAGGCAAATTATATTGGAAAATACTTGTTTAACTCAAGATAATAATTATTATAAATTATCTACTAAAATCTATTATTGGGAAAATTAAAGAGAATATCTGCATATAATAAAGTAATGAAGGAGATTAGTCTCTGCAGCTACAAGTGAGGAACTAAGGCATAATTAAAGTATAA
The DNA here is from genome assembly GCF_902686445.1 of Sciurus carolinensis. NCBI lineage: Eukaryota > Metazoa > Chordata > Mammalia > Rodentia > Sciuridae > Sciurus > Sciurus carolinensis. The sequence goes on along the minus strand of NW_025920106.1, from coordinate 227,673 downwards.
AATGATCATTTTTTGTGTAACAGAGTAAACAGATGAGCTAATTCTTGCACTGAATAACTTGAGAGTCATTAAAACCTTAATCAAAAAGAAAAGGAAAAAAGAAAGAAAAAAGTGAGAAAAAATCATGAGGATATGTGCATAAGAACCAAAGAACTGTTGGGTAAAAAAACACAAACAACTATGAATGGGTCAAAAATATACTTCAAAAATTCAGCTACATTGAAGAGTGCAAATTTGTAAAATAAATGTATATCAATAGTGAACTGAAAAATATAATGAAAATATTTAGAATGGGTTTTAATTTAATGAATTAAAAAATTCTAAAAAAGACTGTCAAATATTTGTGGCAAAGATCATATCATCATTTCTTTCCCTTTTTACTATACAACAAAGAACACATCACATTTAAATATCCAAGGAAAAGTCTTTCAGTGGAATTTATTTAGATGTAGATCTTGAGGATTCATTTTGATCAATTTTAGATCAGTTATCTATGCAAACTGGTTACTTTTCTCATTTTATTCCAGTTAAAAAATTAATCAAAGAGCTCTTGATCCCTACTTCAGAGGGTTAATAAACTTTTCAGTCTCCTTAAACTTGTACATGCTAATATTCTGCAGAGTCTATAAACAGAAATCCACTCAATAAGGGTGATTCTCTGGGAATCAAGGGGTAGCTGTTTCTATTTGCTTTATAAACAAAATTTTTGTTAGCAGTAATTGACATTGTTTCTGAAAACAGAAAATTTTACAAGCAAAAAATATGCCTACGGTGTAAGTATTTCTCATAGGGGACTTTGAAGATAACATGAAAAAGTAAAATTTAGAGCAAAAATGTGCCTTGCAACCATATATTGCCATTAGTGAATGTGGGAAATAGCTGGGTCAAGCTAATTAGACAAAGAACAATATAATACATTTAACCAAGAGCATAAATGATATTTTGATGTTCTTTTAGAAAATAACTTTCCAGTCCATTATATCTATCATTCCTAAGGATGATGTTTTCTATACTTTCTTGACTTCAGAAGGCATTATATTTGAAATATTTACTTATTTGTAATCATGTTTTATAATACTGAGTTTTGAGATCACATGCAGCATTTCCTACAAAGTAACTGTAATAATAATAATAATAGTAATAATAATAATAATAACTACATCTCTCAGTTGACTGCAACCTACTTACTCCATTCTAACAATTACCTTGACTAATTCTATTAAGTCTCATTTCCTCAGTAGGAAAAAAAAATTTCAAAGAGGATTAATAGTTAACTTTCACATGTTTTTCTCTCTATGGTTGTCCACTGAAACCTCAACTAAATTCTAAGTGCTGTAACAGGAGGGTCATAATCTTCCTAGAGAGAAAAGCTATTTCTGTGTTTGTATTTCTATAATAGTTTTGAGTTCCTATTTAATTATTTATTTATTTTTAATTTATTATTGTATACAAATGGGATACATGTTGTTTCTCTATTTGTACATAGAGTCAAGGCATACCATTTGTGTAATCATACGTTTACATAGGGCAATGATGTTTGATTTTTTTCCCTTCCCCCCCACCCCTCCCACCACTCTTTTCCCTCTATACAGTCCTTCTTTTCTTCATTCTTACCGCTCTCCTTATCCCTAACCCTAAACCTAACCCTAAACCTAATGCTAACCCCTCCCACCCCCCCATTATATGTCCTAATCCGCTTATCAGCGAGATCATTCATCCTTTAGTGTTTTGAGATTGGTTTATCTCATGTAGCATGATATTCTCCAATTTCATACATTTGTCTGCAAATGCCATAATTTTATCATTCTACATTGCGGAGTAATATTCCATTGTATATATATGCCACAGTTTCTTTATCCATTCATCAACTGAAGGGCATCTAGGTTGGTTCCACAATCTGGCTATGGTGAATTGAGCAGCAATGAATATTGATGTGGCTGTATCTCTGTAGTATGCTGATTTTAAGTCCTTTGGGTATAGGCCAAGGAGTGGGATAGCTGGGTCAAATGGTGTTTCCATTCCAAGTTTTCTGAGGAATCTCCACACTGCTTTCCAGAGTGGCTAATTTGCAGCCCCACCAGCAATGTATGAGTGTACCTTTCTCCCCACATCCTCGCCAACACCTGTTGTTGCTTGTGTTCTTGATAATCGCCATTCTAATTGGGGTGAGATGAAATCTTAGGGTAGTTTTGATTTGCATTTTCCTTATTACTAGGGATGTTGAACACTTTTTCATATATCTGTTGATTGAGCATACATCTTCTTCTGTGAAGTGTCTGTTCATTTCCTTAGCCCATTTGTTGATTGGATTATTTGTATTCTTCCTGTAGTGTTTTTTGAGTTCTTTATACATTATGGAAATTAGCGCTCTATCTGAAGTATGTTTGGCAAAGATATTTTCCCACTCTGTAGGCTCTCTCTTCACATTGCTGATAGCTTTCTTTGCTGAGAGAAAGCTTTTTAGTTTGAATCTATCCCAGTTGTTGACTCTTGCTTTTATTTCTTGTGCTATGGGAGTCCTGATAAGAAAGTCTGAACAAGTTGAAGATTTGGACCCACTTTTTCCTCTATAAGATGAAGGGTCTCTGGTCTGATTCTGAGGTCCTTGATCCATATTGAGTTGAGTTTTGTGTAGGGTGAGAGATAGGGGTTTAATTTCATTCTATTGCATATGGTTTTCCACTTTTCCCAGCACCATTTGTTGAAGAGGCTATCCTTTCTCCATTGCATATTTTTGGCACCTTTGTCTAGTATGAGAAAATTGTATTTATTTGGGTTTGTGTCCATGTCCTCTATTCTGTACCATTGATCTACCTGTCTATTTTGGTACCAATACCATGCCATTTTTGTTACTATTGCTTTGTAGTAGAGTTGACGATCTGGTATTGCAATACCCCCTGCTTCGCTCTTGCTACTGAGGATTGCTTTAGCTATTGTTGATTTTTTATTCTTCCAGATGAATTTCATAATTGCTTGCTCTATTTCTGCAAGGTACATCATTGGGATTTTAATTGGAATTGCCTTGAATTTGTATACCACTTTAGGTAGTATAGCCATTTGGACAATATTAATTCTGCCTATCGAAGAACATGGGAGATATTTCCATCTTTTAAGGTTTTCTTTAATTTCTTTCTTTAGTCTTCTGTAGTTCTCATTGTAGAGGTCTTTCACATCTTTTGTGAGATTGATTCCCAAGTATTTTATTTTTTTTGATGCTATTGTGAATGGGATAGTTTTCCTAATTTCTCTTTCTGAAGATTCATCACTTATGTATAAAAATGCATTGGATTTATGAGCACTGATCTTGTAACCTGGTACTTTACTGAATTCACTTATGAGTTCTAAAAGTTTTCTGGTGGAATTTCCAGGTTCCTCTAAATATATAATCATGTCATCAGTGAACAGGGATAGTTTGAGTTCTTCTTTTTCTATTCGTATCCCTTTAATTTCTTTGCTTTTTCTAATTGCTCTGGCTAGATTCTCAAGGACGATGTTGCATAGAAGTGGTGAAAGAGGGCATCCCTACCTTGTTCCAGTTTTTAGGGGGAACACTTTCAGTTTTTCACCATTTAGAATGATATTGGCAATGGGCTTAGCGTAGATGGCCTTTATAATGTTAAGGAATGTTCCCACTACCCCATTTTTTTCTAGTGTTTTGAGCATGAAGGGATGCTGTATTTTATCGAATGCTTTTTCTGCATCTATTGAAATAATCATGTGATTCTTAACTTTATGTCTGTTGTTAAGGTGAATGACATTTATTGATTTCCAAATGTTGAACCAACCTTGCATCCCTTGGATAAAACCCACTTGATCGTGGTGCACTATCTTTTAAATATGTTTTTGAATGCAATTTGCTAAAATTTTGTTGAAAATTTTTGCGTCGATGTTCATTAAGGATATTGGTCTGAAATTTTCTTTCCTCATTGTGTCTCTGTCTGGTTTAGGTATCAGGGTGATATTGGCTTCATTGAACAAGTTTGGGAGGGTTCCCTCCTCTTCTATTTCATGGAATACTTTGAGGAGTATTGGAATGAGTTCTTCTTTAAGGGTTTTGTAGAACTCAGCTGAGAACCCATCTGGTCCCGGACTTTTCTTTGTTGGTAGACTTTTGATGACCTCTTCTATTTCATTGCTTGAAATTAGTTTATTTAAGTTGTGTATGTCCTCCTCATTCAGTTTAGGTAATTCATATGTCTGTAGAAATTTGTTGATGTCTTCGAGGTTTTCTGTTTTGTTGGAGTATAGATTTTCGAAATAGCTTCTAATTATGTTTTGTATTTCACTTGTGTCTGTTGTGATGTTTCCTTGTTCATTCCAAATTTTAGTAATTTGAGTTTTCTCCCTCTTTCTCTTTGTTAGTGTGGCTAAGGGTGTATCAATTTTATTTATTTTTTCAAAGAACCAACTATTTATTTTGTTAATTTTTTCAATTATTTCTTTTGTTTCAATTTTGTTGATTTTGGCTCTGATTTTAACTATTTCCTGTCTTCTACTACTTTTGGTATTGGTCTGCTCTTCTTTTTCTAGCTCTTTGAGCTGTAGTGATAAGTCGTTTATTTGTTGATTTCTACTTCTTTTTTTGAATGCGCCCCTTGAAATAAATCTTCCTCTAAGTACTGCTTTCATCGTGTCCCAGAGACTTTGATATGATGTTTGTTTGTTCTCATTTACTTCTAAGAATTTTTTTATTTCCCTCCTGATGTCTTCTGTTATCCATTCATCATATACTAGTGTATTATTTAATCTCCAGATATTGGAGAAGTTTCTGTTTTTTATTCTGTCATTTATTTCTAATTTCAATCCATTATGATCTGATAGAGTACAAAATAGTATCTCTATCTTCTTGTATTTGCTAACAGTAGCTTTGTGGCATAAAATATGGTCTATTTTAGAGAAGGATCCATGTGCTGCTGAGAAGAAAGTGTATTTGTTCTTTGTTGGATGGTATATTCTATATATGTCTGTTAAGTCTAAATTGGTGATTGTGTTTTTGAGATCTATAGTTTCTTTATTCAATTTTTGTTTGGACGATCTATCCAGTGGTGAGAGAGGGAGTTCCTATTTATGATTTCTTAGAAGAAATAAACCAAGGAATGAATGCATAATAATTTAAAATATTTTAAAAATTAATGATCTTTTAAAACTCTCTTATGCATATTTATTATATCAATTATTTTTATTTGTATGTGTATAGAATTAAATTGTGTAATACTTATGTTTCAAATTTACCTTTTCTTTGTCATTTTCTGTACATAATTTTATCTAAAATCATCACAAATTTTTTTTTTGAACCAGGAATTGATCCCAGGGTCAAATAAACACTAAGACACATCCCCATATCTTCTCTTATATTTTATTTTGAAGCATGTCCTTGCTGAGTTTGCCTAGGGCCTCGCTAAATTGCTGAGTCTTGTTTTGAACTTGTGATCCTCCTGCGTAACTCATCTAAGCCACTAGGGGTACAGGTGTGCACACTATATCCCATTTTTTTTTAAAGCTTAAAATTTTGATGAATGAATAAAGAAAATGTTGTATATATACACATGCAATAGTATTGGTCCATTAAAAAGCATTTGCAACAATATAGGTAGAAAACTTTTATTAAGTTTCGGAGGCAGAATCCAAAATTCAAAGTTAGCCTAAGAACTTAGCAAGGCCCTAAGCAACTTAGTGAGATCCTGTTTCAAAATAAAAAATAAAGAGATGGGGATTTGGCTCAGTGGTTAACCTCCACTATGTTCAATTCCTGGTATGAAAAACAAATAACTGGTCCTGTGAAAAAGCAGTTTTACTCCTAGATATAGAGCATTGAAAAACATAAATAAAAATATACTAAAAGAGAAAGTACTTGAAAAAACCATAAATGTGCACAGCAGCCAAACATTCAAAATAATACAAATGTCTATTAATTGGAGATTAAAAAGTCATAGTATGTCCATATTGTAGACTATTCTTCAGCAATATAAAGGAGTGAATTATTGCTAGATGCAAAAGCATGGATAAATTTCAAAATCTGAAAATTTAATGAAAGAATTCAACATGAACCCCTCCTTCTTGGTACACCTTTCTTTAGGATTCAAACTTCTCTCATGCCTGTACACTTCTTGCCATCTTCTGCCTCACCTTGGCAAATTGACCCTTCCAAAAGCCAAGTCTGCCATTTGTACCACACTCTTGTTCCTCTATTATAAAGGGGCTGACTCAGAATCCCACCAAAACTTCTCTTCTAAGGTCTGTGTGGACACCTTCATAATGAAATGTAGAGGTCATATTTTCTGTCCTTAACTTTTTGATATTTTGCTATTGAAGAAAGCTTGAAGTTCTTTGTTTTGTTCTGCTCTGTATTCAACATCCACGTGTCTAATAATACCTTCTGTGTGTGGAAGTCCAACAGACATATAAAGTTTAATAGATTCAAATTTAAATAGGGTCTTCTGCACACCATACCTTTATTTTATTTTCTCCACCTGTGATCTTTCTGTACAGAAATGAAATGTTTTCTTCTAAGCTGGAAAACAGGATGCACCCTTAACAATGTCCTTTCTTAGTTATGGGTCCTATGTTAGCCTGATATCCATTGCTGTGGCAAATTACCTGAAGAATCAACTACAAAGAGGGAAGATTTAATTTGGCTTATGATTTGACCCCATTTCTCTTGGCTTCTAAGAGGCAAAATATCATGGTGGGGAGTATGTAGTAATACAAATATGATCACTTAATATTTGAAAGTAAGGTGAGGGAGAAGGGGGAGATATATATGGGGAGGGAGGTCAGGTTAAAATTATAGTCCTGAAGGATAGACTTCCAAGGAACTACTGCCTTCTGGTCCCATATCTTACATTTTCCAGTTCTCCCAAAATTTTATTCTGCTATGAATTCATCAATGGATTAATCTATTGGTGAGATTACAGCCCTCATAATCCAACTACTTCCTGAAAACCCTGCTTCTGAACATTGTTGTACCAGTGAGCTTTGGGAGGTTTTGCAGTATACTGCAGATCAAAATCACACACGTCCTATCTCCTAAACAGCTCCTTCAGGTGCTGCTTCTGTGCTATCCTTGCTGTCACTGTAATTTCTTAATTAAATTGCAGCAGTCACCTCCTAGTAGCTCTTCTGGTTTCCACTCATGCATAGACACAACCCAGTGCATTGTCTGAATCATGCTTCTAAAGACATTTTGTATGGGGTAATCCCCTGTATAAAAACCTTCATGATACTATGTTTTTTATGTTAAAATTAAAACTCTGCTTTGCATGTGGCATTCTCTTCACCAGGAACACCCTTTGTCCTGGCTGTTGATTCCCTCTTATTTATTCTATAGGTCTCACTTTAGACATTAATTTCCAGGAACATTATTCCTGGTTTCTCCTTTGTTCCAGGAAGTATTATTGCTTGTCATATAATTACTGTAATTGTTTCTCTCTTGACTGGCCCTAGGGCTGGAAGAAAGAGTCTGATATACACTTCCTAAAAATTTAGAATGAAAGCAATATCTTTCCACCAATAGGCATCAAACATGAGCTGCTATGGAATCACCTGGAATACTTACTAAACCATGGCCTTCTGGCTCTCCCTCTAGAGTTTCTGTTCAATATTTTGGGGTTGTGCTGATGGTAAAGCTGGAATTAGATATTGGCAGGAATCTGAGAGTGAAACACTGAAGCCTCTAGAGGGGAGAGTTCTCATCAGGAGAAGTCCACAGGTCCAGGTGTAAGTAACACACCCCCAAGGATGGGGAATGGGGAGATTTGTTTGCACATGAAAATGCACAATATTCCTTTGTGGACACATTTATATTGTAACTTGCCTTCTAATGGTATTGGGGATTATTTTTCTCAGAGAATCTACTGAGAATTCATTAGGGACATTTCTTAATGAGTTAGGTAACAAGTGACTTATTAGACTTATCACCACCTGCTTTTTTATGAAAACACTTTACTAGTTTACTATAAAATAAATATTTACATTTGAAATTTTGTAAGAATAGGAAAACATGATTTGATGCCCCTTAAGGTAGAGACAGAATAAATACGGATAGGTAGAAGGGAAACCAACAAATAAATTGCAAATTTAAATCTGAGAAGCTGTTATGAGCATCTTCACCTTTCCTCCTCAAGACTATTCTCCTCCAGAAACAATTTAAAAGAATTTGAATCTTAGAGTATTGTGAGTCAAATTAATGTTCATATTTGTTGCTAGTTTTCATAAAGTTTCCTTTAGACTAAATAAATTGAAGGGGAAATATCTTAAGAGACTCATCAGTATATTCTACACATTATTTGTTGACTGGATGACATAAACATAGGGACCCTGAGAGAAGCAGGCAACTGTAATGGACCCCATGTTCCATGATTAAGTGTTGAGCTCAACAGATAGATACACACTCAACTCCTTGCCACTTCTCATGTTCACTATCTACAAAATTTCTTTTAAAAAGATGAGCCCATTACCCCTAAAGTGAGTCTCAGTCTCAAGTACCTGCACCCCTTCTCCCATTGCGTGTATATCTGGCTCTTCTATTTACATTTCTAAATAATCTCCTTGTTTTCCTAAATAAATCTTTGTTTCTTCTTATATGCCCTAAAATTCCTTTCTGTTGTGTAATTCAAGAACCTGCCATAGCCAATTTGTGATTGTCATTTCCCTTCTGGGTGAACTTCTTAGATTATATTAATGGATATATGAAGGAAGCGGATGACTTTCATTTACATTTTTGATTGGCTTAATTTCTTTGTGCCTTTTTCAAACATTTATTTCCCTTTTTATTTTTTGAGAGTTGCCTGTTCATCTTCTTTGCTTATTTCTATAGGAGTTGTTCATCTATTTTTTTATTAAAGGAAAGCTACTTATATAAATATTAATATTTTTCCAAGAGTTTCATAAAGATGATTTTTTTAGCCCATTAAGTACTAAGTATTCAATTCTGTGAACATAATAGTCACACATTCTCTCAAAGTTACCACAAGTGGTATGTTTGTTGAAAAATTTGTTTTTATACTTGTTCCACATCTGGAATGATGGAACGGAATGTATCAATTTAAAAATAGGTGGCTCTATTATTATTTTAGAAAGCTGCATGTTTTTTCTTAAAAAAATTTATACATCTATCATTTAGAAAAAAAATTTCTTTTTATCTCATGAGACATAAGAGGAATTAAGACAGAGAGAAAAAAGGACATAGGAGATTGATGTTTATCATGCTTATAAAAAATGTCTAACAGTCATGAAGGGATTATTTAGTGACTATCAAATTTTAACTTACATAGGAATCACTTGGAGGTGTTGTTAACATACAGACTGGATCTGGTAGGTTCACGTCAAAGTTGAGAATGTGTATTCAGTTCTACTTCCAAGTGAATTGGATGATTCATTGACTATAACAGAAATATTGGGCTCTACATTGTAACATGTGGGAAAATATTAAGGTTCAGTGATCATTCTAATACGATGGTATCATTTATTTGCAAACCCTCTCCTCTCTAAGTTTATTATTCTCAACTTCTTATTCTTGAAAGTAGGAGAAAATCACAACTCATTATTTAAATGAAAAATGCCTCAGTGTTCATGAAGTAACAGCCCTCTATCTCATCGTTCCTCATTCTAACTATTGTGAATAGAGCAGCTATAAACATTACTGTGGTTCTGCCACTGTAGTATGTTGATCTTAAATCTTTTGGGTATAAACTGAGGAGAGGGATAGCTGGGTCAAAATGTGGGCCCATTCCAAGTTTTCTGAGCAATCTCTATACTACTTTCCAGAGCAAAGGCACCAATTTGCAACTCCATCAGCAATGTATGAGTGTGCCTTTTCCACCACATCTACTGCAATACATACTGCTTGTGTTCTTGACAATAGCCATTCTAATTGGAGTGAGATAAAATCTTTGAATTTCTCTAATTACTAGAGATGATGAACACTGTTACATATATTTGTTAATCACCTATATGTCTTCTTCTGTGAAGTGTCTGTCCAGTTCCTTAGACCAATTATGAGTTCTTTGTGTTTTTGTTGTAAAATTTTTTAAGTTCTTCAAAAATTTTGGAGATTAGTGTTCTATCTGAAGTCCCTGTGGAAAAGATTTTCTCCCATTCCATAGGATCTCTTTTCACATTCTTGTTTCCTGTGCTGAGAGTTTTTGAGTTTGAATCCATCCCATTTATTGTTTCTTGCATTAATTTCTTGCTCTTTGGGAGTACTGTTAGGAAGTCTGTTCCTAAGCCAATATGATGGAGATTTGGTTCTACTTTTTTCTCTAATTGGTGCTGGGTCCACAGAGCTGGTTCCTGTTGGGTCAGGAGTCCTGAAAGCCAGAATATTAACTTTTTTAACAAACAGAATTGAATATATAGAATGAGTAAAATCACAATAAGTACAAATTTTTCAATGCCAGAGAATGCGAGATCCAAGATGGTGGACTAGAGGGAGGCTGCATTCCTTTTCGCCCCGTAACTCTGGTTTCAAGCAGAGGATATCTGTTTCTCTGTGAGGCAGTTTTTGCTGCTTATCCATCCCCTGGTGTTTACCCCATTTCTCTGCTGTGATGACCTGCAGTCTGCCAGGATATCAACAACTTTTTTGAGTGCAGATTGCTCACTGTCAGGTATCAATCATTTGCCATTTGCCTGCCTCTAGCCTGTCCATTGCTGCCGTACATCTATCCATCACCCAACACACAAGGTTCACCTCCCAATCATCTGACAACAGTCAGCAAACTGATTGCAGACAGCTAGTGGAGCACCAGCTGCCTGCTGTTGCTTGGAAGTTCACTGTTACAGTACCTGCAGGTTTGATTACACATGGCTGCCACCATTTTGAGACAACAGCCAGGCACCATAGGACCCCTGGCCAGACTAACTGAGCCCTGTCTCCAGGATCCTCAGCCCAAATGATTACTCCCTGACTCTGGGGTCCTCACATCAAGTGACTGCTTCCTGCCGCCAGGACCCCCAGACCAACTGATTGTGCCCTATCACCGGGACCTCAGACTGAATGATTGCACCTGGCATCCAGGATCCCACAACCACACCAAACACATCAGACCTCCAGAAACCCTCCCGGACCAACCGCATCCTGCCTCCAGGACCTCCAGGTGACCACGTCCACCCCTGAGCTGCAGCTCCCCTTTGCCAACACATTTCAAAGTAAGAGCTGCCTTCTTGGATAATCCTGGAAGCTGTAGCTCCGATCCTTGGGTGGAGCAAAACCCATCCAGAGACGCCTGCTGGAGGCTTGAAGCTCATTGTCAGGTACCTCTCATGCATCAGGCTACTGAACACTGGGAGGTTTCATTAGTATATGACTGTTATACTGTAGATTTTCTTTTTTCTCCTTTTTAAAAAAATTTAAGTTTTTATTTCTTTACTTTTCTTGCTCTCTTTTCCTTTTGTTTACCTGTTCCCTCAGAGTCTCTTTCTCCCTTTTTTGCATATTAATATCCAATTTCTTTTGATTACACTCTCAAACTTTCTATTTTCTAGATCTTCTGTATATTCTTTTCTTATCCCACTAACAGCCACATTCTACATCCCTCTGCATCCTCTTTGTCCTCCATTTGAAACAGCAGACCTTATTGCAAACCAGTTTGTTTTACCAAAGATAATATTTGAGCTCATTCTGTTTACTATGACAATTTTGTTATTGTCCCCATAGGGGCTATTTCATATATGATTGCATAGTGTCTGATTTGGGCACTGCTAATATTGATCTCCCCTTAAAGAAAGGGTTTGGGAAACCTATAGGGCCACTATAAGCCTATAGGGGGAAATCTGCAATACCTCAGATCTGCACTGCTAGAGGTGAAGATACATGAACAACATGAAAAAACAAGGGAAGAAAATGAACCAAACAAATCTAGATTCTATATTAATAGAATCCAATGACAGTATGTTAGAAGAAATGTCAGAAAAGGACTTCAGATTATACATGATTAAGATGATTCATGAAGCAAAGGATGAGATAAGAGAGCAAATGCATGCAATGGATGATAATACCAATAAGCTGAAAGAGCACCTGCAGGAAGCAAAAGATAATTTCAACAAAGAGATAGAGATTCTCAAAAAAAAAGCAAAAACAAGAACAAATGGAAATCCTTGAAAAGAAGGAAACAATGAACTGAATAAAAAACTCAATGGAAAGCATCACCAAAAGACTAGACCACTTGGAAGACAGAACTTCAGACAATGAAGACAAAATATTTAATCTTGAAAATAAACTTGCCCAAACAGAGAAGATGGTAAGAAATCATGAACAGAATCTCCAAGAACTATGGAACATCATGAAAAGACCAAATTTAAGAATTATTGGGATTGAGGAAGGCACAGAGATACAAACCAAAGGAATGAACAGCCTATTCAATGAAATAATATCAGAAAATTTCCCAAACCTGAAGAATGAAATGGAAAATCAAATACAAGAGGCTTAAAGAACACCAAATGCACAAAATCACAACAGATCCACACCAAGGCACATTATAATGAAAATGCCTAACATTCAAAATAAAGATAGGATTGTGAAGGCCATGAGAGAAAATAAACATTATTCTATATATAGGAGGAGACCAATACGGATAGCATCTGACTTCTCAACCCAGACTCTAAAAGCTAGAAGGACCTGGAACAACGTATTTCAAGATCTGAAAGAACATGGTTGCCAACCAAGAACCCTATACCCAGCAAAACTTACCTTCAAATTTGAAGATGAAATAAAATCTTTCCATGATAAACAAAAGTTAAAAGAATTTACCAATAGAAAACCTGCTTTACCGAATGGTCTCAACAAAATATCCCTTGAGGAGGAAATGAAAAACAACAATGTAGGTCAGCAAAGGAAGGAACAACCTTAGAGAAAAATCGCTCAAAGGAGAAACCAAGCCAACTTAAAAATCAAAAATAAGCCAAATGACTGGGAATACAAATCATATCTCAATAATAATCCTGAACATTAATGGCCTAAACTCATCAATCAAAAGACATAGACTGGCAGAATGGATTAAAAAGAAAGACCCAACAATATGCTGCCTGCAAGAGACTCATCTCATAGAAAAAGACATCCACAGACTAAAGGTGAAAGGATGGGATAAAACTTACCATGCACATGGACTCAGTAAAAAAGCAGAAGTTTCAAGTTTTATATCAGATAAAGTGGACTTCAAGCCAAATTTAGTCAGAAGGGATAAAGTAGACATTTCACACTGCTTAAGGGAACCATAAATCAGGAAGACATAATGATAGTAAATATTTATGCCCCAAACAATGGTGCATCCCTGTACATCAAACAAATCCTTCTCAATTTCAGGAATCATATAGACCACAACACAATAATTCTGGGTGACTTTAATGCACTGCTGTCATCACTAGATAGATCTTCCAAACAAAATCCAACAAAGAAACCATAGAACTCAATAACACAATCAATAAACTAGACTTCATAGATATATATAGTATATTCCATCCATCAATGAGCAGATTCACTTTCTTCTCAGCAGCACATGGAACCTTTTCCAAAATAGACCATATGCTATGCCACAAAGCAGCCATTAGGAAATGTAAAAAAATAGAGATACTGCCTTGTGTTGTATGAGATCATAATGGAGTAAGAGTAGAGATCAATGACAAAATAAAAACAGGAAGTTACTCCAACACCTGGAGACTAAATAATATGCTATTGAATGAAATGTGGATAACAAAAAACATCAGGGAGGAGATAAAAATATTCTTAGAGGTCAATGAGAATGATGATACAACATATCAAAATCTCTGTGACACTATGAAAGCAGAACTAATAAGTAAATTCATTGCATGGAGCACATTCCACAAAAGAATGAAAAGTCAACAACTACATGACCTAACATTACAGCTCAAAGCACTAGAAAAAGAAGAACAAAATAGCATCAAATGTAGTAGAAGACAGGAAATAATTAAAATCAGAGGTGAAATCAATGAAATTGAAACAGAAGAAACAATTCAAAAAATTGACAAAACTAAAATTTGGTTCTTTGAGAAAGTAAGCAAAATAGAAAAACCCTTAGCCACACTAACAAATACAAGGAGAGAGAAGACTCAAATTAATAAAATACATGAAGCAAAAGGAAATATCACGAAAGACACCACTGAGATACAGAACATAATGAGAAGCTATTTTGAAAATCTATTTTCCAACAAAATAGAAACTACTGAAGACATTGACAAATTTCTAGAGACATATGCTCCTCCCAAACTGAAGCAGGAAGACATACACAATCTAAACAGATCAATATCAAGCAATGAAATAGAAGAAGCCCTTAAAAACCTACCAACCAAAGAAAGCCCACAACCAAATGGATTCTCAGTCAAGTTCTATGAGACCTTCAAAGAAGAACTCATTCCAATACTTCTCAAAGTACTCCAGGAAATAGAAAAGTAGGGTACCCAACCAAACTCATTCTATGAAGCTAATATCACCCTCATACCCAAACCAGGCAAAGACACATGAAGGAAAGAAAATTTTAGGCCAATATCCTTGATGAATATAGATGCAAAGATCCTTAACAGAATATTGGCAAACCATATCCCAAAACGTATTAAGAAAATCATACACCAAGATCAAGTGGGGTTCATCCTTGGAATGCAAGAATGGTTCATTCGTAAATCAATAAATGTAATTCATCATGTCAACAGACTTAAGGATAAGAATCATATGGTTATTTCAATAGATGCTGAAAAATCGTTCGACAAAACACAACACCCCTTCATGCTCAAAACACTAGAAAAAAATAGGGTTAGTAGGAACATACCTGAACATTGTAAAGGCTATTTATGCTAAGCCCATGGCTAACGTCATTCTTAATGGAGAAAAACTGAAACCATTACCTTGAAAAATGGGCAAAAGACATGGATGTCCTCTTTCACCACTTCTATTCAACATTGTCCTTGAAATTCTAGCCAGGGCAATTAGTCAAACTAAAGAAATTAAAGGGACATGAATAAGAAAAGAGGAACTTAAGCTGTCATTATTTGCGGATGGCATGATTCTATATTTAGAAGTTCCAAAAACCTACTCCAGAAAACTTGTAAACCTCATCAATGAATTCAGCAAAATAGCAGGCTATAAAATCAACATGCATAAATCTAAACCATTTTTATATGCAAGCGATGAAACAGCTGAAAGGGAAATGAGGAAAACAACCCCATTTGCAATAGCCTCAAAAAAAAAAAAAAAAAAAACAAAAACCTGGGAATCAATCTAACCAAAGAGGTAAAGATCTCTACAATGAAAACTACAAAATATTGAAGAAAGAAATTGAAGAAGATCTTAGAAGATGGAAAGAACTCCCATGTTCCTGGATCGGCAGAATTAATATTGTCAAAATGGCCATACTACCAATAGTGCTACACAGTTTCAATGCAATTCCAATTAAAATCCCAATGATGTACCTTACAGAAATAGAGCAAGCAGTCATGAAATTCATCTGGAAGAATAAGAAACCCAGAATAGCTAAAGCAATCTTTAGCAGGAAGAATAAAACAGGGGATATCACAATACCAGAACTTCAACTATACTGCAAAGCAATAGTAACAAAAACAGCATGGTACTGGTACCAAAATAGACAAGTAGATCAATGGTACAAAAGAGAGAACACGCACACAAACCCAAATAAATACAATTTTCTAATGCTAGACAAAGTTGCCAAAAATATGCCATGGAGAAAAGATAGCCTCTTCAACAAATGGTGCTGGGAATACTGGAAATCCATATGCAACAGAATGAAACTAAACCCCTATCTCTCAAACTGCACAAAAATAAACTCTCCATGGATCTAGGACCATGAAATCAGGCCAGAGACCCTGCATCTTACTGATGAAAATGTAGGTCCAAATTTTCAACATGTTGGCTTAGGATCAGACTTCCTTAACATGACTCCCATAGCACAAGAAATAAAAGCAAGAATCAACAACTGGGATAGATTCAAACTAAATAGTTTTCTCTCAGCAAGGGAAACTATCAGCAATGCGAAGATGGAGCCTACAGAGTGGGAGAATATCTTTGCCACTCATACTTCAGATAGAGCACTAATTTCCAGAATATATAAAGTGCTCAAAAAACTCTACATGAAAAATACAAATAACCCAACAAACAAATGCACTAAGTATATGAACAGACACATCACCGAAGAAGATCTACATGCAATCAACAAATATATGAAAAAATGTTCACCATCTTTAGTAATAAGAGAATTGCAAATCAAAACTACACGAAGTTTCCATCTCACCCCAATTAGAATGGCGATTATCAAGAACATAAGCAACAATAGGTGTTGGAGAGGATGTAGGGAAAAAGGTACACTCATACATTGCTGGTGGGGCTGCAAATTAGTGCAGCCACTCTGGAAAGCAGTGTGCAGATTCCTCAGAAAACTTGGAATGGACCTACCATTTGACCCAGCTATCCTACTCCTTGGCCTATACCCAAAGAACTTAAAATCAGCATACTACAGAGATACAGCTACATCAATGTTCATAGCTGATCAATTCACAGTAGCCAGACTCTGGAACCAACCTAGATGTCCTTCAATTGATAAATGGATATAGAAACTGTGATATATATATATATATATATATATATATATATATATACAGTGAAATATTACTCAGCTGTAAAGAATAATAAAATTATGGCATTTGCAGGCAAATCGATAAAATTGGAGAATATCATGTTAAGTGAGATAAGCCAATCTTAAAAATCCAAAAGAAGAATGATCTCACTGATAATCAGATGATGACACATAATGGGGGGTGGAAGTTGGGCAAGAATGGAGAAAGGAGGGACTGTATGTAGGGAAAAGAGGTGTGGGAGGGGTGGATTGGAAGGAAAAATAACAGAATGAATCAAACATCATTACCCTATGTAAATGTATGATTATGCAAATGGTATGCTGTTACACCAGGTACAAACAGAAACAACATGTATCCCATTTGTTTACAATAAAAATAAATTGATGATCAAAAAAGAAAAGCTAGAGAATGCCTTACATATCACCATAATCAATAAAATGCAGTTTGATTAAGTGCTGGAAAGACCCCATAATACTTTTTCTTACAATGTCTCTTTCTCTCTCTCTCTCTCTCTCTCTCTCTCTCTCTCTATATATATATATATATATATATATATATATATATATATATATATACTAAATATTCACTTTTTGAAACAATATTCAGCAGGATAAAATTAAGATGAAAGGTTAAATTTTTGGGTAAAAATATTCCAGCCCTGACTAGCTCCTCTTCCCAGTATTATAAAGGGATTTTCTAATATTTTCTTTCTTTTTATTTTTTTGGATAATACCTGTAGTATAAACACTCCTCAGGAGAGTAATCTGATGGGTCTTGTAAAAGGCAACATAGCCAGGTGGGAGAAATATCTTCGAGCAGAACACTGGAGATCTGGATTCTCATTCTGGTTTCAACATAGTTCATTTGCATATTTTAAATTTCCTGGCTTTGTTTTTTTGAATGAAGAATGGAGACAATAATAGAGCTTTACTTCCCCAGGATAATAGTGGAATAAAATTTTCCCAGAGGTGTCTCCAGACATTCTCTCTAGTGGTAGTGGTGTCATTGATCTCTTATAACTTATCATATATTGATGTGGTTTTCCAATTTCCAAGCCAGTTGCCACAAAACTTTCTCCTAACTGCGAGTAATTTGCACAATTTTTTCAATTTTGAAGAAAAGAGCTAATTCCTCCAAGCCCCAATCTACTCCCCTTGTAGATCTTTCCACACCCCATATCTGAGGAAAGCAGAGATGGTTAGTGGTGAAGAGTACAGGATTTGAGACTCTGACTTTGGGAAACATACTTTGGCTCTGTAAGTCTCAGTGTTCCCATCTGTATCAATGACTTTCATCTGTCATCATGGGTAAGGTGGTGCTACTGTGAAAGACTGGTCGCAGTGAGTGTTCAATTCTTAGTAGGTATTGCTTATTTTCCCCTCTAGGTTTTAATATAATCTGGCTAGATTGAAGAAATTCATGTGGCTGGCAACAAAAAATAAAAATATTCTCTCCCCATGTCCAATCACATTCATATATCTTCAGGACACCAGGGTCTTGGAAAGGGCACTACTGGACTCTCTCTGCTAGCCAGTGCCCCTTAGGGACCCTCAATATGTTCTCAAAGAACAGGGTTCCTTTGTGCTACATTTAACCCTTGTCTCATTTCTATCAAAGTGAGAGAAAGGGGAAAAGGTGAGACTAGGGTCAGATGCAGTTCCTAATCCATCTGCTTCACTTGGCTTCTGTCATCAGGCCTCAGCTTCCCCACTTTTCTTTTTCTGTTTAGACATGTGCAGGGTGTTGTGTAAAGGTTAATTTGGGTCCAGCTATAAGGGTTAGGGGAGAGCTAATAAAGAGTCAAGCATACAGGATGGTGAAGAGCTAGAAGTGACTTCTGTGGGAAAGCCAGTCTAGTTTGTTATCGATTCTAGGGTCATGTCAAGTTACACTAGGTTAAATAGTACAGTTATCTTTGTTCATGTCCAGATCACACAACTTGCTTGCTTCTCAGAGTCCACTAGGACCAAAGGTTATTATAATAAGATAGTGTCTACAGGTTTCAAGGACTGAGGAGTTTCAGAGTATTTCTAAGTCTTTCAAACAGAGCACCTATTGTGTCCTGAGGCATTTGCTCAACTGAAAAACTTTTGCTCCTCTGTACTTTGACTGATCTGAAATCTCTACAGCTCCCCTTTTTTCTTTGTATGGACTTTAGAGTAGACATGACTAGTCTTCTCTTCAAGGAAGGTGGAGAAAGAAAGCAAGGCAAACATTTGCAAAAACAAGCACAGTATAATAAGACAAATATCAATAAACATCCTCCAATGAAAAGATCTTTGATCTATGTAAAATTTTATAGCCATGAGGTTAACCAAACTAATAAATCCCATCTTTCATCATCTTGTTGCACCTTATTTACAATGTCCTTAAGATGATCCAATTGCCTTTAAATGGGATTACTATTGTTAGTTAAATGGAAGCAACACATATTATTAAATTCTGGCATCCCTTATGATGTAACATCAGAAAATAATCAATAGCTTCCATATTATCAAGAATAGATTGATGGGCTAGGGAAATCACTCAATTGGTAGAGTGTTTGCCTTGCAAGCACAAGGTCCTGGGTTCAATCCCCAGCACCATTAAAAAAAAGAATAGATTGATGTCACAAATTTAAAAGAATTATCAATTTTTGCTAAGTACTGGGTTACCACCAATAAGGATACAATAACGCAGAAATAACACAATAATAATCATCTTAGTTGTGGAATTCTGGGTAAGTTTGGCAAACAGAACTGAAACCAAATTTCTGGGTACATTTTAAATCCATCTGTTCTAGCAAATGTTGAGTAGATGCTAAAATCTTTATATCCCCCAAATCACTAGACTGAGAGTTTCTTGGGCCTCTTGCTCTTATTGGAATTCCTTCTTTGAATTAGGGTCCTCCTCATCCAGGGTCAAATAGAATTTGGGAATCAGTTTGGGAAGTCCTTGATGTCAACTCATGATGATGGATGGATCTCACACATCTGGCAGGAATTCAGAAAGAACCTGTATGAGTAATAACAGCAGCATATCCCCTTCCCCATGTAATTAAAGGTGCAGGATCCTGCCATATTGGTTATGCTGGAACACGGTATTTTACCTAAATCTTTGGTAGGGGTTTGCTAGAGGAAATGTACCTGTCCAAGACAGAGGACCAACGATGTGTATTATCTTTATACTGTATATTAAGAGCATTTCTTGTGAACAAGGCAATATTGAGAGCATTATTAACATGAGCAAGTCTATGTTCCCTTTTTTCTTTCTTTTAAAAGGCACATTTTAAGTGTATGATGTGCTCACTCTACTAAAGCCTGCCCAGTAGGATTGTGAGGATTTCCATGGGTTAAAATTATAATCCAATGATTATAAAATTTATCAAAGTAACTAGAAGTATAAGAGGCATTCTCAGTTTTTAAATGATGAGATTTGCCCACGGTGGCAGTGCAGAGGAGCACATGAGATATACAGGCTGAGACCTTCTCTGAACAATGTGCACTGGCCCATATATCTGGGGATGTATCTGTTGTAACATGTAAGTAGAAATAGGGGTAAAAAGAAGGAAAATGAGTTATATTTATCTGCCAAATGGCATTATAATATAAACCTCGAGGGTTTACCATTTCCCAAGTGGGGAAACAAAAGGGTTTAAAATGAGAGCAATCATTAACAATGATATGGGCCTGTTGAGAGGAAATAGAAAAGGATTTCATAAAAAAATAAACATTTTGATGAAAAAAGTGTGTGATACCATGGCATCTGAAAAGAGAGGATAAAGTGATTTTATAGCAGCATCAGTATGAGCATTTTCTTCAGTGAGTTGTCCACAAATCTTAGTGTGGCCACATATATGAGGAAGAAATACTGGAGCTGTATAATACTATAAAAGGCATTAAAGAGTAATAAGCAGAGATAACAAATTAGAGTCCAAATGAGGTGACCAAATTTAAGAGAAAATATGAGGTATAAGTTTGGTTATATACTGAGAATCTGTAATGATGGTTAATGTTGTGGGAAACAAATGAAGAGCCAAAATAATTGCAGCTAATTTTCCTTGCTGAGGAGAAACTTGAGGCAATGTGTAATAATCAGTCCATTTTTTATCAGTGAATATACATAATAATCTTTTTGTTTTCCTCCATCAGTATAGACAGTAATCCCACTGTAAAATGGAATGGAGGAGATTATAGAAGGAGCATGAGAGACTTGACACAAGGAAAGGCATTCATCCTGAGGTGCATGGAAAGCTATAGGAGCTAAAATTTTATTTAACAAAGCTTGAGAATATGAAGAAAACTGTAAATACTGTAAATGTTAAGTCATTCTATAAGTAAGATAAAGAACATGAATATATCTGTTCCTGTAAGAGATAAAATTTGATGACAACATTCTGAGGTCATTTGAAAATATATCAGCATAAGGGTGAAAATTATTTTTTTTCTGAAAATTGAGGAGAATATGACCACTGTACTACATACAAGATTTGATGATAAATGGCAGCAACTGAAGTAAAGGCATAAGGCTTTCCTGTAAAGATTATTAGAGATGAAAGAACATTGAGTGTTGGGAGTCTATAAGAACTGTAAAAACCTTCTCATTAACATGCTGAAAAGTGGCAATGTGTGAAGAAGTTAACTGAAAAAACTGGTGGGATTATGTTGTTTTCTCAACAGCTATAAAAAGAGGTGACAACATATCAGTAGTTAAATAAATATATGGTGGATCCCAATTAAAATGTCTTAATAGTTGTTGTAAATGAAATAAGAAGAATTTGGGAGAAAGAGTTAATTTTGGAACATGAAGAATGGAATAAAAATTGGAGTATTCTATATCCTAATTAGTTAATACAGAGTTGTCATTGAATTTTTTCTGTGGCCGCATAGCAGTCAGATTGTAATAGAAGATGTTGTAATTTATTTAAAGTGTGTTCTGTAAGTTTGGGCCCAGAAAACAAAATATCATCCATGTAATGATAAACAAGAATATGTGGGAATTGCTTTCAGAAACTCTGAAGAGCATTATTCACAAAATGTTGACATAATGTGCATCTACTGAACATACCTTGAGGAAAAACTTACCACTGATATTTATCAGCAGGCTTATGATGATTGAAAACAGGAACTGTGAAGGCAAATTTTTCTCAATCATCAGGAAAGAGAGGAAAAGTAAAAATAAAAGTCTGTTTAGTCTATTACATATAAAGAAAAATCTTGAGGAATTAAATTAGGATTAGGCAATCAATCCAGAATTAAGTGGACCCATATGTTGTATATATTTATTAATTTCTCTTAATTCTTGTAATAATCTCCATTTCCCTGATTTCTTGTTTATGACAAAAATGGGTGTATTCCATGGTCTTTTAGAAGGTTCAATATGTCCCAATTTTAACTGATTTTGAATGAGAGCCTCTGCAGCTGCCACCTTCTCCTTAGACAATGACCACTGTTCTACCCAGACAGGAGTGGTGACCTTTCACTTTAATGGGAAGGTGGTCATTTCCAAAGACACCCCTATAAATAATGCAACTCCATAGGCATTTGTAACTTGTGTAAGATGTCTTGGACCCTTATAGGAAAGTAAATCACCATAATGCATGTTTGAATGTGAGTAATAACTTGTGAGTTAGAAGGGGTGAAGCATTGCAAACATAGAGACCTTTTGGACACCTGTTTATTATTTCCTCCAATGCCCCACACTGGGATGGCCCTCTGAAAGAGCCATGCATGAGGTCACTTTGAGACAGGTATAACTGTTTCATCAACACTCGTGTCCAATAACACTGTGATTGACTGCTCATTTTTAAAAAAGGTTAATTATCATCTATTTTCAGTAATAGGTAAACATACTTCTATAATACTGTAACCAAATTCTGTATTTGTTCTTTCATTTAGGGGTTGTTGGGTAGTAATATAAGGAATGACAATTAACTGAACTATGGAGGATCCTTTGGGGAGAATTAAAGGCATATGAGACAAACTTAAATATATACTACACCAGTGTAATCAGAATCGATCACTTCTGGAATTATAGATTTTCCTTCTTTAGCACTGTGAGAGTGGGGCAAAATTAAGCCAAAGTTACCTTTGGGTAGAGGTCCTTGAGTTTGAGTAAGAATTTTATAAACTTCCCCAGGTACACATATTTGAACATCCTCAGTAGTAAGCAAATCTAACCCTGTTCTCCTTCCAGTAGCATGAAAGGATTTGTGGAAGGAGCTTCTGTTTGAACTGTAAACATCTGTGAAGGAGACATCTGCATCTACAGTTGAGAAGGTTCCTCTTCCTTTGGCCTTGGGTCAGGAGATGACACAAAATTAATTTTCCTGATGTGTCTGTTTTAGATCTGCACTGATTAGTCCAATGAAATCCCTTATGACAGATTGGATATTTCCTATTGGGCTGTTTTTGCAGCCCCCCCCTTTTTTTAATCTTATAGTCCTTTAATAGATGACCAGGATTTTATAATTGTATCAAAGTTTATCAAAGCCATGTCCACTCCTGGCAACTTGGGTGGGTGCAACCAAACTCTCTGGTCCGGTGAGGGGTGAAGGGGGATTGGAAAATAAAGATTCACAAACACGACCTGGAAGATTAAGCTGGGATCAGGTGGAGCTCTGCTATCTGATGGAGAAGCAGCTCTAAAGACTTATGCCAGCAATCTTTATATATGTTTCATTATCAGATTAAAGACTATGCAATTCTTTATATTCAGGAAAGTTTCAGAAATTAGGACATCCTATGTAGTTTTTCTGTACTTGCAATCCATATTTGGAAAGTGCAATGATAGGGTTTTTCATAGCTCTCAAGAAAGACCATTGTTAAAAGTTACTATAAAGAACCTGGAAAGCAGAGTTGGTGAAATAGTGTGGTTGTCTAGCATAATAATTCCTTCCTTTCCTTGAGCTGTGTGCCTGAGATGAAGGTCAGAGCTAATAGGACCCTTGAACAGAGACTGCTCATGCAAGGCATTGCCACAGTAGCTAAGCATCCTGTGCCCTTACACAGAAACATTCCCAGGCTCTTGGCATGCCACAGCTATGACGTTATCAGAGACAATCTCCGTCACTGCTCTTCCATCCTCTGTCACAGCTCTTCACAGAAGGGGTTGGGCCCCATGGTTCCTCTTGTTGCTAGGAATAAAAAAATCATTTGCATTAATTTCTCATGAACAGTTACACCAACTTTGTGTGTCACTACCAATCACAGAGACTGTGGGTGGGTGCAGGGCACTTCCTTGTGTACATCCACATGCTCCTGGTCCAAGAACCAGAGTATTTCTGCACCCTGCCTTATCTGCATGGGTCCCACCTGGCCTACAGCACCTGAGCACCCTGTCCATGCAAGCCAGGCCTGAAAGCCCCACCCTGAGGTCGTCCTGAGATGCAGCTGTCTGCATTGTCTGCTGCAGTTCCCTAGGGTCCAAGCCTGTGTGGGAAGCTGCCAGATCAGCACAAAATTGTAGGCTGGCGGGAAGGACTGAGTCCGGGCTTGAACCACCTCTCTGGACCATCTGCTTTGGCACAAGTGGCACGTGTGAAGGGACCCTGAATGTGGAGTGGTGACTGCTGCCCAGGGAGAGGTGACAGTGAGCCAGTGCTCTTTATTTTCAGTGTGGTCAGGGTGGGGGCGGGTTGGTGGTGGCTGCCAGGAGTGACCAGGCAACACAATCTTCTGCAGGACAGCCACTGTGTCCCTGCTCACTCCAGCGCCAGGTGCAGGGTCCTCCGTGGTTTAATACAGCACAGTGTACCCTGAACTAGTGGGTTGGGAAGGCTTTGGGGGACCCTCCCAGCTACAACTTGGCGCCAACACCTGGGATGCTGGTGCGAGGTGGTGGATGGCCAAATTCGACCCTGCCAGTGGAAGATGTTGGACGCTGCTGGCACTTCAACTGCTATTTTTCTGGGAGCCCTCGAAAAGTTGGTGTGTGCTTGACACTGGTGCCACCAGGGGCCTTGGGCTTGTGGCCAGGCATGTTGGAGGGGGGTGGGGTTCACCAGCCAGGGCATCTCCCTAGTGGTGTAGAGTGGGTGTAGGCTGGGTGGACTCCCCATCCCGGGTGGTCTCTGGGGTGCGACATTAAGAACTTGGCAAGCATGAGCTTCTGGGTTCCCACCTTTTCCTCAGAGTCACTGGGTCAGGATGGAGCATCACTAGGTCTGGAGACAGTGGGTTGGTTAATGCGGTATGCCTTTAATCTGTGAGGCATCCACAAGAGGAAAACTGAGCTAGTGAGTGTGTGCCATGTTGCTGCTTTTTTTCCTTAATCAAAGTCATGAAAAACCTTTAAAGCTATGACCCCACCCTCTGCTCCTTCAAAGAACATTGAAGACCCATCCCATTACTCTGATTAATGGTGGATTTATTAGTGTCTGAGTCTCAGCACTGCAGACTTGTTATCTAAGGATGACTGACATTCGGTGAACTTCAAATGTCACGTGCCAGTCACAGCAACCCATCCTTTCAGTCCTCTCCACTGGGCCCTGTCCTCCATGTCCACCAATGCCTTGTTCCCTTTCCCAAGTGGTTGTTGTGTAATACCTGGAACAAAAGTTTTAGTGTCTGCAGTTTTGCCAGGACACTCTTTCTCCCTCTGTTGACTTCTATTTAGAAAGTAGAGAGGTGAGCTTTGAAATAGGGAAGGTGGATCTGCTGATTACAGTTAACCTAAACTTCAATGGACACTTTCTAGTTCTTTTATCTACTTTGAAACAATCCTGCTTCATGTATAGGTATGGTGCTACTTTAATGGTGCCTCATGATTTTTTTTTTTTTTTTTACAGAACAGAAAAAGTTTTATCACTGTTCTAAACTATACTACACAAAGAATCTCTTTGATGTGTCTGCAGGTAGCTCCACAGTGATGTGATTCCTGAAGAATTTTTGCCAGGTTTTCTTCTAATGGTACCATCAGTTTAGTAAAATATAAAGCAGTTTATCATGTCTCAGTTTCTGCAAGCAATGCCTTCATTACCTACTTTGATAATTGTATTACAGTACATTTTTTGATCCATCAAAAATTTTGGCTATCCTCACAAAAGTGTTACAAAATCACTTCTTTGTTGTTTGAGTTTATCACCAGTGCACTTTCAAAATATTAGATTTTTAAATGTTAATTATAGTTGCAGGTATTTAAAGAAACCCAACTTCTATTGATACAGTAAATATATCAGTTTGGTGTGATTTCTGTATAGGAAGAATCAGGGCTAATCTTTTGAAATAATATGCTCAACTAGAAAGTATAACAGTCTGGATGGTATGGACTAGTGACTATCCATTTCAGACTTTTGTCAGGGAGAGAAAAGGTAAGAATATCTAAGTGATTTCAAAGTCTAAAAATGCTCTTCAGAACATTTTCTTTTATGAATGTTTATTTTCTAAGTATGGATTATTTTACTTTTATAAAAATGTTACTTGGATATTACACTTAATTAACTTTAATCAAAAAGAGATTCTAAGGAAATTCTTACACAATTGAAAGCTAAAAGGGAAAAGTGATATAATATGCTTTCATATTTTGTCTATTATAAAAAATATTAAAATTTTGCTAGAGATTTCTTTGGTACTAATTTTTATTTTTAAAATATTTTCTCTTAATACTTAATACTAAATTTTCTCTTAATACTAAATATATATAAATCTTCTACACAAAACTGAATACAAAGGAAGGCACAGCTGGTTATAGTGTGTATACAAGCACAATTCAGCATATGCAGAATTTTTTTTATTATTGTATACAAATGGGATACATGTTGTTTCTCTATTTGTACATAGAGTCAAGGCATACCATTTGTGTAATCATACTTTTACATAGGGCAATGATGTTTGATTTTTTTCCCTTCCCCCTACCTCTTCCACCCATCTTTTCCCTCTATACAGTCTTTCTTTCCTTCATTCTTACCGCTCTCCTTATCCCTAACCCTAAACCTAACCCTAAACCTAATGCTAACCCCTCCCACCCCCCATTATATGTCCTAATCAGCTTATCAGCGAGATCATTCGTCCTTTAGTTTTCTGAGATTGGCTTATCTCATTTAGCATGATATTCTCCAATTTCATCCATTTGCCTGCTAATGCCATAATTTTATCATTCTTCATTGTGGAGTAATATTCCATTGTATATATATGCCACAGTTTCTTTATCCATTCATCAACTGAAGGGCATCTTGGTTGGTTCCACAATCTGGCTATGGTGAATTGAGCAGCAATGAACATTGATGTGGCTGTATCTCTGTAGTATGCTGATTTTAAGTCCTTTGGGTATAGGCCAAGGAGTGGGATAGCTGGGTCAAGCAGAACTAAAAAGAAAAAAGGTTCACATGCTTATTAGTTCCACTGAAAACATTAAGAAAATTTCTTCACTATCAACAGTTTTCATTGTTTAAGAGCTAAGAGCATATAAAAGCAAAAACATTAAAATTCACTTAATAAAAATGTATTTTCATATATAGTGGAATATATAAAAAGTTTTTAAAATGCCATCATAAATGTAGACTATACATGTTTTAAAAAGTGCAAACCAAATGGACAGAGAGTTTCATAGTATCCTTCTTTTGACACAGGAAAACTAGACTAGGGGGACAAAATTGATCAGTTAATAAGACTTTAATTTCAGCCAGACTTCATTAGAATTTCTGAGAGCTCAAATTAAGCAGGACTGGAGAATCAGCTCTGTCCAGAGCAACTGGCACTGACATGTGTCTGTTAAGCAGTGTGGGGAACTGCAGGGGCCAAGAAAGTTAAAATAATTATTATAAATTCCCTGGGAAAATGGTGTTCCTTACATTCCCAAACAGATCACAGTAGTTTGGTTGTCTCATGACCCCTGTGATGGATCAATTGCCAATCCATTTTATACAATGATTTGCAGATAACAATTGCAAGATTACCTAAAGCAAAGAATAAGGCCCATAAAATATACTTTATTGTTCTATATGACAGGCTAATAGAAAAATGTACATATTTTAGATGTCACTAAAGTATAATCAAATAATGGTTTTAAAAGGTTCTAGGCTATCTAGGAATGCTGATCTACTTTACATATTGAGGAAAAACAAATTAATTAAACTCTTTGTAAATCTATAATTTCTACTACTATATTTTGGAATTTGTCATCAGTTTTCTAGAGCACTACAAAAATGTTTCTAAGTAAACTAAAAATGAGGATTGGGCTGTGGAAATTGCTCAGTTGGTAGAGTACCTGCCTCACAAGCACAAGGCCCTGGGTTCAATTCCCAGCACTGCAAAAAAAAAATGAGGATTGTTTATCCTAAAGTATATAGATGAAGTATCTCTATTAGAGTTGAAAATGTATTTTTAAAATATTTTTATTGGTTCTATTTAGTTATACATGATAGGAGAATGCATGTAGTTTCATTGTGCACAGTTTATTTTTTTGTTTTATTCATCAATGGACCTTCATTTATTTATACATGGTGCTGAGAGTTGAACCCAGTGCCCTACACACGCTGTACAAGACCCCTACAACTGAGCTCTAAACCCCAGCTCCTGAAAAATATTTTTATTGATAAATAATATCAAAC
The DNA here is from genome assembly GCF_902686445.1 of Sciurus carolinensis. Classification (NCBI taxonomy): domain Eukaryota; kingdom Metazoa; phylum Chordata; class Mammalia; order Rodentia; family Sciuridae; genus Sciurus; species Sciurus carolinensis. The sequence goes on along the minus strand of NW_025920106.1, from coordinate 199,550 downwards.
TTATTAGAAAGATGACTCATAAGAAAAAATTTAGTGTACAATTAATTTCTATATTGCTAGCAACTAAGAAGATAAATAGCAAGATAAAATGGTATATGTTTTAGTGACAAGTGTCAGGTCTGAAGCAAATCCATCATCTGAGCTCCCAACAGAACAAGCTGAAGTAAAGGCCTCCTGTTAATACCTGACTGTCTGCACCTAGATGTTTTATTGTCTAGGATCATATATGTCAAAATGATTTCCTATACTGTCTTGTAGTTTAATTCCTATTTAGTCCAGAGTAAGTTTAAATATTAAATGTCATCACTAAATATCAAACTACAAAGCCTGGCACCTGTTAGAAGTACAATAAATATCTGTAAAACAAGTAAATATATTTTTGCACTTTTCAGACTATTTCAGCAAATTATTTACATCTGTGCTTTCTTGCTTATTAAGGGCTGTCATTTCAATTGATATCTAGGGGCTACAAATGAGCAGTTAAAGTTCTGCTTACATAAAAATCACAACTAGTGAGTAGCAACACCTAATTTTAAGATCTGACTAAAATGTATCTGTACTAAATTGTCCAACTTCTTATTTTGGAAGGGATTGTGGGTTGTCTTAATTACTGGTTCAATTTATGCAGTGTTTTTTTGTATATTCCAGGTTCTTTTTCTTTCATGGTGCTTTAAAATTTTAATTTTTTCTAAAATGTTATCTACCTCAACTGTGTTTTCATATTCTTCACCTATAATTTATAGTCTATTATTTATGCTCCTAACCAGTATTCTCATTGACTTGGAGTGAACATTGAAGGAGAGTAGGCCTTGAATTTTCATTGTGAGGGGTTTTTTAAATGTTATATTTGGGGATTTTGTCCATTTTGTTGATATTTTCAATAGAATATCCTTTCTGGGGCTAGGGTTGTGGCTCAGTGGTAGAGAACTTGCCTAGCATGTGTTAGGCACTGGGTTTGATTCTCAGCACCACATATAAATAAATGAATAAAATAAAGGTCCAACAACATCAAAAAAGTATTTTAAAAAATGAATCCCCTTTGTTCTTTTTAGTCTCATCTGTTGTTTTAAAGAGATCACTGACTTCTGCCCCTAACTCTTTATTTGGGTACACTCAGCTGTCACAGTTCTCAATTAGTCTGGCTTTACTGGCATGTTTCTTAGTCCTTTTTATTGACTCTTTACTACAGTCCCACATTTTTCCTTCACATAATGAATATTTGATAGAAAAGGGAGTAATAAAAGTACAAATTATATTGAATATAAGACATCCAAAAGATGGTCCAGAAAGTAGATAATGTTGGGGACATGTCTGGCAGAAGTTCCAAGCAAAGCTGGAACTCAGTGCTCCAGGTCAAACTGCATTTGTTTCTGGAATTCATTCCCTCCCATTTCCTGTCCATCAGCATCTAATCTATAGAGTATGAATGGTCAAATCAATGCTGTAGCATCAGAAGGATGTTTGGGGTGGCTGGCCTGAGATAATGTGGGGCAACTTTAAGAAACCAATAGAAAGATGTGCTTGATAGAAAGGCAGATTAGTTACCGACTGAGGGCAGTGTGTTGTGTTGGTGAGTTGGGGACAGGAGGCAGTGGAGTGGATCACAGTCCTTTTTACATTGCAGCATAGGCCAGGTTTCTGTCCTCGGCCTACTTTTCTCCATAGTCATACATCGACCTGACAACCATTTCCACTTTCAGCAACTCCAGTCAGTGCTTTTCCAAGAGAGTTGCTCTTCTCTGGTGCTGTAAGTCAGTGAGAGTAGTTGTTGGGATTGCAAACTAAATTTTAATCAGGCTCTGACACTTACTAGTATGTGATCTTGGGTAAACTGGGCAATATCTCTGTGCCTTTGTTTCCTCAACTTTATAATAGCACTACTGGTAGCATTAAATAAATCATGATGAGTGGCCCAGACTGGCACACAGAAAGCCTTCAATTCACATTAGCTATTGTTACTAAAATATTGCCAGTCTCATAGTCAGTTTGCCTCTTCCACATTTTCACTGCTTGCTTATTCTTCAAACTAAACTCAAGTTCTTCTCAATCTTGCCTCTGAAATGTCTTCAAAATTGAATCCTATGTCCACTTTACCTTCATTATTTGAAGTAGTATAATAATTTTCTCCTATCTTCCTCTCCTTTTACTTTCTATTGATGTCTTCCTTCACATGGATATCACTGTTGAAGGTATAACAACATATAAAGGTGGACCTCTTCAAGGCCCACACCTCCTTTTCACATTCATCTATCACCATGTCTCTTACTTTATATGCTTTCCCTATCCAAACTAGGCAGATCTATTAAATTCTAAAATATGCTTTGCTCTCTATCAAAATCCTGTCCTTTCTCTCAACTCTGCTCAGGTGACACTTCTTCCTCAGAATCTGTCTAGTCCCTAGATGCAAAGAACCACTCAGTCTCTGTGCACTTTGTTTATTTCTGTTAATACACATGTTGTATATCTCTAACAGTCCCTGCTTCAGAGCATTATGGATATTTGCTGACTTAGATTTGTCAAACTAAAAATTTTAGCACACAGGCTCAAATGCAAATTTAAACTAGTTCCACCAGCTTTCAACATGTATCTCTACCTACTGTGTGCATTTCAAATTTGATAAAAGTCTATTTAAAAAGTTGAAATGGAACAGACATGTAATCTCAAAATGCCAAATTATCCAATTAAAAAAAAGACATTTCACTTTATTTGTAAATCTGTATCCTTGACATTCAACACTTAGCACAGTGTCTTTGGCATTTATCTCTTTATAAAATATATCTTAGTTCAAAATCCTAACTCTTCCAGAAAGCCTAGTGCCTTTTCTCCTTATTTGGAATTATTTAATATCTGCTATAACCTGCTACAATGATTGTGGATGAATGAACTGTTAACATACATGAATGGTCATGTGTAGAAATTCCTCAGCTCTGTCAGGTGTCCCACTCAGGTTTCCAGTCTACCTTTACAAAGATCACAACAGGAAACCTATCAGCATCAATTAAAATTTGTTGTAGACCAAATCTAATCTGTTTCATTTTCCAGTACATTAATAGCATATGTGGAAGAGGTTTGTTATTTTGAAAGAGATTACTTTTATAAGTTTAGAGGGGACATAATCATAATCTGAATAGTGAAAAATCCATCAGTTGCAATGTCTCAATTCAGAAAATCTTCCTCATATCATGTTTTTTGTTTATCATTTTAAAAATTGCTCTGTTCAACTCTCCTTTTCATTGGAAGAATAATAATATTTTGAAAGGTGCAAAATTGTTTTCCCTTACTTACATGATCCAACCAAAAAAAGAGTGCCCAAGGTCATATAACCCATCAACCCTCCAGACTGGGTTATATTTTTTTGGGGGGGGGCTGCCTTTTGAATGTCTCCAAGAGAAAATCCAGGACTATTTGGTAAAGCTACAATTGAAACTCTCAAACAAGTAGTTTTTAAATGCAGTAACAAAGCCTGGTTCAGTGAAATAGGGTTAAAATCCTAGTAACTCAGGACTGGAACAAGAGGATCACAAGTTCAAGGTCAGCCTTAGCAACTTAACAAGAACTGTCTCAAAATAAAAAGGGCTAAGGATGCAGCTCAGTGGTAGATAACCCCAATCACCAATATCACCCCTCACCACACACAGTGCAATTTATTCTGCAGATTTCTAAATGTAAACTTGGAACCACTGGCCTTCAGTGGTTAACAAAGTATCACCCCTGAACCAAGGACATTATTAAGCACTGGAATGAAATGTTTATGTCAGACCCTATCAAAGACCTAAGGACTCAGCAATCTATTTTAATACAAAAACCAGATTAATGGACCCTAATTTTCAGAACCCCTAGGTACATACTTCTCAACTCCCAGAGATCCTGATAATGTGTAGAACAACTGTGGACATTAACAATACTTATTATTGGGAATACTGGATGAGGAAATTAGCATAATTCCAGTCATTCCCCAAACATTTTCTAGGAGGTCACCAAGCCATATTTCAATTGTGGGCAGAATTCCCAATAAGGAGGGAAAGGAGAGGCCATTCATTGTTTACAAATACTTGCTGAATTCCACAGAAGCTCTGGGTCCTGTCCCCAGGAGCTCACTGTGGCCCCATGAGTCTTTTCTGCTCTACTCATTCCCAGAGTTTTTCTGTTTTAACCTTAAATCTTTCAGACAATGAGGCCTTTTAATCACCATTTTCCAATAAGATCCTAAATCTCATTGTGTACATTGTAATTCTGGCACAGAGATTGTACTTGGTATGTATAATTTTAACAAAAGAGTAGAATGCCAAGGCTAAAGATTTTTAAAGTAGTAGATTTACTCATTGCTAATTTTACTTAAATTACTAGTTTTTGCTTCTCTGCTGAAGTTAAAATTGTTAAAAATTAATGTCTTTCTGTGTGCTACTAAATCTTGATTTTATGTGATAGGAAAAAGAGCCAGGGGAAAGAAAGAAATACAATTTCTCCTGGGACATAATCACATCATGACAGCCTACCACAATTCCAGTAGTAAGCTAGAGAATTGGAATAGCAATTAGAATGTCTTTAGGTTATCATTTTCCAATAAGGCCCTAAATCTCATTGTGTACATCATACTTCTGGCACAGAGATGGTACTTGGCATGTATAATTTTGACAAGCAAATTGTCAACTCAAAAGGTAAACAGACTTGATTTTTTAACCTTTATCTTTTATTGACATCTCTTTATGAATTCTTTGGTATCTTTTCATTTAGCTGGTCCTTGATAATTGCTGACATCATCTGTGCTCAAGTCAACAAGCTAGATGCTGGGAGACACCTTGGGAAACATGATACAGTTCCAGTCTTGAGGGCCCACAGTCTACTGAAGTTTGCCAGATCAGCAGACAAATTACTAAGTGCTAAATGGCATTGGAGTCAAAGAACTGCAAACAATTTGACATGAACCACACTGGGGACACAGGATAAAGGGTGGATAAAACAACTCTAGAGTTCCATAGGGAAAGTTTGCACTGTGTCTAACCCTTCTTCATTCCTGTCCCTAGGATATGTCCTACCTATAATCACATATCCAAACACTAATTATGTCAGTGAGATGAATAACCATGTTTTGGCATCAAAGAAAAAAGTGTAAATACCAATATTTACATTCTAGAAAGTGATTCTACTGCAATATTCTAGCATGTAAGTGAATAATAAATAATGCTCCCCTAATCCACAGAGTTCAGCAAGATAAAACAATTAAGTCTTCATTTCTTTTACTTTATTTTTTTATCTTTATAAACTGCATTTTAATTCATTGTACAGAAATGATGCACAAATTTTCCTTTCTATGGTTTTTCACAATGCAGATTCATACTATTCATGTAATTATTCATGTACATAGTGTAATGATGTCTTTTCATTCCACCATCTTTCATACCACTGCCCCCTCCACTGTCTCTTTTTCCTCTTTGTAATATAATGTTCCTCCATTCTTCTCTCACTCCCCACTACTGTTATGTATCATCATCTACTTATCAGAGAAAACATTCAGTCTTTGTTTTTTGGGGATTAGCTTATTTCACTTAACATGATATTCTCCAATTCCATTCATTTATCTGCAAATGCCATAATATTATTCTTTATGACTGAATAATATCCCATTGTTTATAATATACCACAGTTTCTTTATCTGTTCATCTTTGAAGGGCATCTAGGTTGGTTCCACAATCTAGTTATTGTGAATTGAACTGCTATAAATATTGATGTGGATACATTGCTATAGTATACTAATGTGAACTCCTTTGGGTATAAACTGAGGTGTAGGATAGCTGGGTCAAAAGATGAATCCATTTCAAATTTTCTGAGGATTCTCTATACTGCTTTCCAGAGGGGCTGCAATAATTTACAACTCCACCAGCATATATGGATGTACTCTTTTCCCCACATTCACACCAACATCTATTATTGTTTATGTTCTTGAAAATAGTCATTCTATTTGGAGTAAGATGAAATGTTACAGTTGTTTTAATTTGCATTTCTCTAATTACTAGAGATGTTGAATACATTTTCATGTATTTACTAGTCACCTGTATCTTATTCTGTAAAGAGTCTGTCCAGTTTCTTGGCCCATTTATTGATTGGATTTTTTGTACTTTTGGTGTTAAGTATTGTAAGTTCTTTATAAATTTTGGAGATTAGTGGTCTATCTGAAGTTCATTTGAAAAAGATTTTCTTCTATTCTGTAGGCTCTCTTTTCACATTATTGATTATATCCTTTGCTGAGAACAAGCTTTTAGTTTGAATTCATCCCATTTATTGATTCTTGCTTTGATTTGTTGTGCTTTGGGAGTTATGTTAAGGAAGTCTGATCCTAAGCCAACATGATGAAGATTTGGGCCTACTTCTTCTTCTATTAGGTGCAGGGTTACTGGTCTAATGCCTAAGTTTTTGACCATTTTGAGTTGAGATTTTTGCAGGGTGAGAGGTAGAGGTTTAATTTCATTTTATTGCATATGGATGTCCAGTTTTCCAAGCACCATTGTTTGAACATTCTATATTTTATCCATTGTTTGTTATTGGCCACTTGTATAGTATGAAGTTAGTGTATTCTTGTGGGTTTATCTCTGTGTCTTCTATACCATTGGTCTGCCTGTTTATTTTGGTGCCAATACCATGCCATTTTTGTTACTATTGGTCTGTACTATAGTATAAGATCTGGTATTGTGATACCTCCTGCTTCGCTCTTTGTGCTCAGGATTGTTTTAGTTATTCTGGGTCATTTATGCTTCCAGATAAATTTCATGGTTGCTTTCTCTATTTCTATGAGGAATATCATTGGGTTTTTAATTGAAATTGCATTGAATCCATTTAGCACCTTTTGTACTATGGTCATTTTGACAATATTAATTCTGCCTATCCAAGAACATGGATATCTTTCCATCTTCTAAGGTTTTCATTAATTTATTTCTTTAGTGTTCTTTAGGTTTCATTGTAGCAGTCTTTCACCTCTTCTGTTACATTGATTCCCAAGTATTTTTATTTTTGAGGTCATTGTGAAAGAGTATTTTTTCTAATTTCTCTTTCAGAGGACACATCACTTACGAATGGAAACACATTGGATTTTTGTGTATTGATTTTATATCTTGCTACATTGCTGAATTCATTTATTAGGTTTAGAAGTTTTCTGGTGAAAATTTTTGGTTCCTATAAATATAGAATCATGTTATCAGCAAATAGTGAGAACTTGATTTCTTCTTTTCATATAACCTTTAATTACTTTGGTCTGTCTAACTGTATTAGTTCTTCTTTGAAGGACTTATAGAATTTGACTGAGAATCCATCTAGTTCTGGACTTTTCTTAGTTGATAGAGTTTTTATGGTTTCTTCTATTTCAGTGCTTGAAATTGATTTGCTTACAGTGTGTGTCTTCCTGATTCAGTTTGGGAGGTTTGTATGTTTCTAAAAATTTGTCAATTTCTTTAATATTTTCTATTTTGTTGGAATATAGATTTTCAAAGTAGCTTCTACTTATGTATTAAAATGGTATGTGTCATGATAATTATTTTTATCACAATTTTTAATAATTTGAGTTTTCTCTCTCCTTCTCTTTGTTAGTATAGCTAAGGGTTTATCTATTTTGTTTACATTTACAAATAATCAAATTTTTGTTTTGTCAATTTTTTGAATTGTTTCTTTTGTTTTGATTTCATTGATTTCAGCTCTGATTTTAATTATTTCTTGTCTTCTACTTTTGATATTGATCTGCTTTTTCTTTTATAGGGCTTTGAGATGTAATGTTAAGTCATTTAGTTGTTGACTTTTTATTCTTTTAATATATGAGCTCAATGCAATGAACTTTCCTTTTTGTACTGCTTTCAGAATGTACCAGAGATTTTGATATGTTGTGTTGTTTTCTTTTATCTCTAAGGATTTTTAATTTTCTTCTGTTATCATTGCATCATTCAATAGCATATTATTTAGCTTCCAGGTATAGAAGTTTTTTTTTTTTTTATCATTGTTTTCTAATTGCATTCCATTATGATCTGATAGAATGAAAGATAGTATCTCTATCTTTTTTGTATTTACTAATGGCTTTTTTGTGGCTTAGCATATGATCTATTTTGGAGAAGAATTCATGAGTTGCTGAGAAGAAAGTATGTTCACTTGATGATGGACAAAATACTCTATACATGTCCATTAAGTATATATCAATGATTGTATTGTTTAATTCTATAGTTTCTTGGTAATTTTTTGTTTGGAATATCTATGTAGTGGTGAGAGTGGTGTGGTAAAGTCACCCAGTATTACTAGGTTGTGGTCTATTCAATTCTTCAAATTGAGAAGGGTTTGTTTGGTGTACATGGATGCATCATTGTTTGGGGCATAAATATTTAAAATTGTTATTTCTTGCTGTTTTACTGTTTCCCTAAGCATTATGAAATGTCCTTCTTTATCCTTTCTGATTTATATTTGAAGTACACATTTTCTGATATGAGCATGGAGACCCCTTCATTTTTACTGAGTCCATGTGCATGGTTTGTTTTTCTGCATCCTTTCATGTTTAATTTGTGAAAGTCACTTTCCTTGAGTCTCTTGAAGGCAGCATATTGTTGGGTACTTTATTTTTTATTCAATCAGACATTTTCTTTTGATTAATGAGTTTAGGTTATTAACCCTCAGATGTACTATTGTGATATGATTTGTTTTTCTGGTCAGTTTGCCTTAATTTTGGTTTTTAACTTGACTTGGTTTCTCCTTTGATTGGCTTTTTCTTTAGGGTAGTTTCTCCATTTGTGGACTTGTATTGTTGTTTTTCATTTTCTCCTCATTAAGTATTTTGCTGAGAATCATCTCTACTCCACGCTTTTTATTCATATGTTCTTTTAGATTTTGTTTATCATGAAAAGATTTTATTTCATCATCAAATCTGAAGTTTAGTTTTGCTGGGTACAAGATTCTTGATTGGCATCCATGTTCTTTCAGAGCTTGAATTATATTGTTCCAGGCTCTTCTTCCTTTTAGGGTCTAGACTGGAAAACTCTGCTGATATCTGTGTTCATTTCTCCTTATATATAATCTGATGATTTTCTCTCACAGCCTGTAAAATTCTAACTTCATTTTGTATGTGAAGTATTTTCATTATAATGTACCTTGGTGTGATATGTTGTAATTTTGTGCACCTGGTGTTCTGTAAGCCACTTGTATTTGATTTTCCATTTTATTCTTCAGGTTTGGGAAATTTTCTGGCATTATTTCATTGAAGCCATTGTTCATTTCTTTGGTTTATATCTCCATGCCTTCCTCGATCTCAATAATACTTAAATTTGGTCTTTTCATGATGTCCCATAATTCTTGGAGGTTCCATTCATTATTTCTTTTCATCTTCCCAGTTTGGTCAACTTTATTTTCAAGATTGAATATTTTTTCTTCATTGACTGTGATTCTGTCTTCCACAAGATCTAGTCTGTTGGTGATGCTATCTATTGAGATTTAATTTGGTTTATTATTTCTTTAAAGTATTTGGGCTTTTTTTTTTCCCCAAGAATCTCAATCTCTTTATTGAAGTGCTCTTTTTCTTCCTGCATTTGCTATTTTAACTGTTTATTGGAGTGATCATACATTGCCTGCATTTGCTCTCTTAACTTCTGCTTCATGGATCATTTTAGTTGTATAGATTCTAAACTCATTTTCTGTGATTTCTACTGCCATTCTGTCATTGGATTCTATCAAAATAGCATCTTGGTTTGTTAGGAAATTTCTTCTCCCCTTTTTTTCATTTTGTTACTGTGTCTTTCCCTCTTGCAGTGAAGAACTGAGGTATTGAAGTTTCCCCCATCCCCAGTAGTCTTATTTTGATCCTGAATGTTTCCAATACCTCTCCTTTGAGGGAGAGATCAATATTAGTTGCACCCAGTACAAGCAATATGCAATTAATTGTGTTTTAACCCAATGCCCTGGATACCCTTTTTTTCTTTTTCTTTCTTTTTTATTTTTTATTTTTTTAAGTCACAGAACAAGAAGATTGTTCTTATGACTTAGAAGTATGCAGGTAACTTTTCTATCCCAGTAGGGGGAAACTGGTGCTATTTTTACTCTTGAAATTATTTCAAGTAAATCAGTACATTGAGTAACTGGATTATTATGTTTTTTCTTAAGTTTTTTTTTTTATTTCCCTAAAAATGTCCAGTTCTCATAGTCAAATTAAAATATACAAAACACTTCAAGAACTTAATGTTGCACTTATGGGCAGCTGATATTAGTACACCATTTATTTCTCATTAAAAATGTCTGCCACTAAAAGGGTGTGCAGCCCAGTCTCTATGAACACCCTTTGTAAACCAACATGTTTTGCAAATATGAGGCAGAATTCACCATCTTAAGCCTCTTCAGGATTGCGAGAAAGCACATCCCTTAGAAGTTCTATGTTTACAAGCTCATTTCTAAACACTCGTCTAGAACAGCATGTTTGGCCCTAGCAATTTTTAGCAGCTTATATAAGGGAAAGAGGTATTGATATTCTGGTGGAAATCTCAAGTTTGTAGCAACTTCTGTCCAAAAGATTTCTTCAACTTGCTCCCCCTCATAAATTAAAGAAATTTTAGTGTTCAGGCAAAATGGGAACTCAGAAAGGGGCTTTTTATTTTTTCTTTTTTAAATTGTTTTTCTATAGTGGACACTCCAGGTTATAAACACGCAAAGCGCACATACACATTTTAAAACTAATTGTTCATATCTTCCGTATCTGACCAGCCTTTTATAGCTTAGAATCTGCTGTTAAAATACCCTGCCCCAGCTTCTTAAAAAGCTCTGTCCTGGGTTTTACAGATTTCTCTCTGGATGGGGGATTGGTGAAAATTCAGTACCCTGATAAACATGAGGGGTGTATGGGGGGGATTCTTATCAGGTTGGATGTAGAGCCAACACTTCTCAGGAGAGTGGCACACTGGCATTCCCTTTCACACAGGCAGCAGAATTCCAGTCGCACAAACCAGAAAGAGGACAAGAAACAGGTTTCCCTGGCTGGTAAGTCTGCAGGGCTCTTATTCTAATTAGAGGCAAACTCCCCAGCCCAGGGTTCAATGAAGGATTATCAGAAAGATAGTCTTCAGCCTGGCAGAGTGGTGAACATGCCTGTAATATCAGCAACCTGGGAGGTGAGTCAGAAGGATAAGAAGATTGTGGTCAACCTCTAAAATTTAGCAGGGCCCTAAGCAATTTAGCAAGAGACACTGTCTTTTTTTTTTTTTTTGGTGCTGGGGATTTGAACCCAGGTCTTTATGCTTGCAAGGCAAGCACTCTGCCAACTGAGCTATATCCCCAGCCTGAGACCCTGTCTTAATACAACCACTACTACTATTACTACAAAAAATAATAATGAACAATGTATGTAGCTCTCAAGTGCCCTGGGTTCAATGCCCAGTAACAAATATTGAACAGATTTGAAGTGCAAATCAGCTACCTTTCTCTCAAACAAGATCAGAAATACACACTTATTGCTTTCTAATCTTCTACATAATAATTAAGAGTTAGAATTCAGATTTCTACTGTCTAAACTCGGTACCCACAAGTGTATGGACATAAGATGATGCACATTGGTGTCCAAGAGATAAATATCTCACAAACCACTGCCTTGATTAAGATGTTTGAAATGCCTTCTATAATGTATGTAAACAAACTTTTTGAAATGACATCACCCACTCCTCTCATGAATCTCTGATCTCCCTAAGTACCCTGTGGCCTTTAAGAGCTCTTTGGTTCCTTTTAAAGAAAAATTCCTATAAATTCTGCCTTGAGTTATCTCTGGAACACTGTGAGCTTTTATAACCTCTCTACAAATGCTTCTGGAGCCAAGCAGAAAGACTGACCAAGGAAAAGGGCTAAAGAAAGGAACCACAAGCAAATCCCATGTAATCACTTCCTCTAACTGGAATGCTTGTTTTAACAAGTGGTCATAGGAAGCCCCTGATCCTGCAGGCTGCAGGGAAAAAAGCACCTGGGCATTCACTTGCAAGGGGAAGAACCCTCCTACCAGGATCACACTTTTCATCTCCACTCAACTTTCTAAGTAGTTCTTTAGTCAACTAAAAAGCCCACATGTTGGCCAAACAAGGTGATTTGGCCTTGTTCAGATGTGCCCACTTGGGTCTTGCCTACAGTCCTTTGTCAGGATCATGCTCTCCAATGCCTTTTTGTCTACTTCTCCTTCCCTTTGCCCATCAATATGCCATCTCCTCAAAGGAGACTTTCTTCATCTTCCCTTAATCAGATTGGTTTTGTATCCCTGCATTATCTTTAGGACACAGTATAATAACTTTTTCCCTTAACATTTTGAGAATGTTCTGCCTCATCTTATGTAAGTCTGAGTGTGGAAGTCTTCCTGTATGCTCACATCTTCTAGTTGTTTCCACACTTATTTATTTCCATGTTGCTTTTGTAGTTTTTGCACTTGAGTTATTTTTTGTTTACTTAATTTTTTAAGGTACCTTGCCTGTTAAACTTACAAAAATGTATTTAAAATGTCAGTGGTTTATAGAAAATTTCAATAAAAATGAGTATCATTTACCCCAAATAAAAATTGACTTCAAACTCCCATAAAACCACTAAATTAATTACCAGTCATATGTGCAGCATTCAAAATCATTCATCTGAGGCAGGGTCTTCAGACTCAACTTTGAGAATTGGAGCTATTTGGTCACTTGAGAACACAAATGACCACTGTGCACTTCTGCCACATGCAGTTATCCAGGTACTCCTTCAATCTCCATTATACTCTGAGTGCAAGTTGAGGGTAGTCCGAACTTCCCTCATCCAGGAGGCCAGGAAGATATCCTACCCCAAATGTAGTCAAGTTCACACACTTCTAAACCAAGTTCCTGGTTCTGGTCACTGCATTCTTAGTTTCCAACCATATACCCTTTTAGATGTGATCTAATTCAGGGGTCATGGTTCTTTCCACCACCTTCTTTCCTGGCCATTTAGTCATGTCATAATTCACAATTTAATTATTCTGTGTTTATTGCTTGCTAAGTGCTCTAGGAATAAGAAACATATTTACACAATGTCCCTAGGAAGTCGGGCAGTACTAGGCTCAGAGTCATGTCTTTTCCCACTGTCCTACTGTCCATCTGCTTCTCAAATGTCTGCCAGAGACAAATCTCCATGAAAGAACAGATGAGACACCAAAGGAAAAAAGGGCCTTTGAAAGCATGCAGAAAAATGCCCTCAGTGTACAGAGAAGCAAGCCAGCCCTGAAAATTTTGTCTCCCCATCTTGCACAACCAGTTGGGACACAGCTATATTGAATCAAGCACCCCTGACTCCTGGCACATGTTTATCATTTATTCAACTGAAAATATTTTCACCACAAATTACATTGGGCTCCTAACTCCAAGGACAGATTATTAAACCTTCAGTCTAGAATAATCTAGCTTCTGTAATATGACAAGGCAGTCTCAATGATAGTCTCTCACCTGGGAGATTTACCTCATGATCTGCTAAATTCTAATGATCTATAGAAATAGAAATCATAGACTTTGGTCACCTAAAAATATCTTAAAAGCCCCACCCCACCTCACCCTCCTCCTGAAGATTCCAAAACTTTCCATTCTGTGAATGGGAAAGGCTTTATGTGACCACTTAAACCAGATGATGCACATGGACTAAATTCTATCTTCTTTACAAAGAACTATGGAGTCATTGTGTCTTTCAGGAGTTAGACTGTGACCTGTGTCCTTTTCTCTCACAATCAGTCACTCTACTTCCTGTTGGTCAGCCCTATTTTCCAACTGAGCTTCAGTCTGGCTACCCTGGGTCCTCTTCCAGTATTCATGGGGGATAATCAAGATGGGAGGCTGCTTTGCACCATCCAAGATTCAGCACCACTGCACCAGAAAGAGAGCTGAGTAGGGGCAAGTGACACAACAGTCTAAAGGGGCAAAGGTCTGAACCATTCAAGGGCCAAGTTTGTGCAAGGAAACAGGATTTCAAGAAAGACTGGTCTTGTTGGAAAGAGATGGGAGACAACAGAATTCCTTCCCCAACCAAAAATTCTCTACTTGTTCTCTGGTTTTACTATATTGGGTAAGATCTTTAAATTTTAGGATTATTTTCATACTAGCTAAAAACTAGAGGAACCTAAATATTCAAGAGGAGCAACATGGATAAATCAATTGGTACATTGTTCCACAACTCTTATGCAGATTTAAGAATGATTAAGTTAAAGTTAAGATTTAAGTTAAAAATATGGTGGTTTAAGTAACTCAGAAAATACTCAAATGTGAAAAAAATAGAAAATTATATGAATAATGAGATTACTGCTTGCCATCTGATGATGAACTTGTTGAGCAAAAGGTCTCAAACATATTCAACTATAGTCCTGCTAGTATACTTGTGGGGTGGTGCACAGAAATATAGATATATGTGGCCTAATTAGACTCACTGTCCTTACTTAGAGTATCAGAGCTGCCTGGGACATCCAACTCGCTCCTGAAAACCCTACATAGCTGCCACTGTGTACTAATGTTAGGAAGTTCATCTAGGTGTGCCTAACTTGTCCATGGAAACATGGAAGGTTTCATGCCAAGAATAATGGTACTGGATGCTGCAGAATCCAAGTCATCTTGAGGGTTTTTACCCTAAATATTGAGAATTAAACTGAATATTTTCATGGGACTGAATTGTCAGTGTTGTGTAGACAATGAGCCCTGACCCTGACCTCAGGGATTTTACCATCCAGGGTGAATATTCACTAGTGAACCTTTTGCTTCTGGCTAATCCTCTAGCATTGTAAGGAAATTCAAGGGATCCAGACTATGCTGCCAGCCACTGTTGCAGTTGTCTGAGTCATTTTTTCTTTCATCCTAATGCCTAAACCCCCTCAGCAGGACCCCACAAGGAAGTTCCTTCATCATCACTGTTGAGGTTTATGTGTTGATATGCTGCTTGTTAACACTAAGATGAAACTAGAGCCCTAGTCCCCTTACTGTCATTCCTTCTTATTCAGGTTGATACTTTCACTGGCTATAAAATCCTAGGAGACTGTGGGCCATGTCAGACATGCCAAAGAGTCTGTGCCAGCCTTAAACTCAACATCTAGCCCAATGTGCTCAGAAGGAATGGATGAAAAATTAAACCTCAATTACCCAACAGTATACTGACCTTAAGTTGTGACTCCCAGAGAAACATGGCACACCATGGCTGGGAGGACTTTGGGCATATTTATTGCAAGTCTAAGTTTGGCTTAACAAGGGAAATTATCTTTAGGAAAATGGTCTTAGTTAGGAAAGTGGGCCATTCCTCATATTAAGACCTGAGAACCAGGCCTGGCTCCCATTAGCTTACACTTTATGGAGGAATGTGGGGCTCCTGGTCCCAACATATTGCATTTTCTGTTGTACCTCTTGGCTCTATTTCCTCTTCTTACCTCACTTCCATTTTTCTTATCATCATGGGCAAGACTAGTGTGTACTGGGAATTCATGAAATCCTGGGTATGTGCCTTAAACTTCCTAGTCAATCTTTCAAGATAAACATTTTTTCAATTTCAAAAATGTAGAATGTAATCTCTGAGAGTCACATAATATCTGACATGACCTAGTTAACTCACATAATGCCCTCAATATAATCTCTTACACTCACATAATGCCCACACTGTGGTCTCTTACTTTGATATGCTACATTACTCTGGCTTCTGACATCCACATAATATTCTTACTTGGCTTCTGAAACTCACATATCACCCTCACCTTAGTCTATTGCACATAGCATTTTCAGTGACATCTGACACTCAACTTATACCCTCACTGGGGCCTTTTACTATCCATATCAATGTGACATCTGTCACACAATACCCTACTGTGACTTTTGACATTCACATAATACCCTCACTTGGCCTCTGACTCTCACAAAATATCCTCACTCTTATGTTAAAATTTATAAAATATCATTACTGTGACATTGACAGTCACATAATACCACTATGGCCCCTGTCATTGACAAAATGTACTCACTATGGCATCTGATGCTCTCAAATATACTTAAAATGTTCATATATAATCATATATTAATTCAGAATAGCCCCAGAGATTGAAAATTTCTCCTAACAGTGGCCTCTGGCATTTAAATAATATCTTCTCATTTACAAAATGTCTTTCACATATACACTCACTGTCATATGAGTTTCTCACATAATACACTCAATGTAACATCAAACACTCATATAATACCATGATGTGGCCTCTGACACAGAATGTCCTCAATCGTTTTCTGACACTTACATAATTCCTTCATTATTACCACTGACACATTATATCCACATTGTGACCTCAGACACTCACATAGTACCAAAATTGTGGTTTCCTACACACATATTATACTCAATGAGGTCTTTGAATCTTACATAATACCTTAAATGTGGCATATGACAGTGATATAATATCCTCACTTGGCATCTGACATTGACATATCATTCGGAATTTATACTCTCTTAATATAATCACTGTGGCCTCTGACTCTCATGCAATTTGCTCACTGTTATCTCTGACATTCACATATTACCATACTGGAACTTCTGATATAAAAGCATCAAAGTGACCTGTAAAGCACAAAATATCTTAACTTGGCCTCTGACAGTGACATAATATTGTCACTGTGACCTCTAATCCTCACATATTATACTCTGTGACCTCTGACACATAATAACCTCAGTATGACCACACTCACATAATGCCCTTGGTGTGACCATAGGCACTCAAATAATACCCTAAGTATAACCATTGTCACTGATAAAATACCCTAACATGATCTCTGATTCTCAAAAAATGCACTTACTGTGATTTCTCACTTTCATGTGATACCCGCAGTGTGACCTCAGACACTAATATAACACCTGCATGTGCTCTCTGACATATAATACCAAAATGTGACCTCTGACATTCAGAATATTCCCACTGGGGCTTCTGACACTCACCTAATACATTCCCTGTGCCTATTGTCTATCACATAATACCTTCTTTCTGCCCTCTGACAATTGCAAAATGTCCTCAATGTCCCATTCTCACAATATTTTCAGCAGACTTCTGACATTATATAATTTACTCACTGTGACTCAAACACTCCCATAATACCTTCATGTGACCTCTGGCAATCACATAATAGCCTCACTTGTCCTCTGATACTGACCTAATATCCTTACTGTTTCTGTGTCACTCACATAATACCCTTATTGTGGATTCTGATCACACACAAAAAAAATTCTCACTATGGCCTCAGTTACACACATATTATTGTCACATGACCTCTGTCACCCACAAAATATCCTCACTGTGGCCTCTTACATGAACACAGATTAGTCAGTATGGTCTCAGACATATTGTAGGCTCCTGTAGCCACTAACACTCACAAAATACCCTCAATGTATTCTATGCCTTTCACATAATATCTTCACTTGGCTTCTGACACTCACATAATACCCTACTGTGTTCTCTGGCATTCACATAACACCCTCATTCTGACCTCTGACTCTGACATAATACCATCACAGTGATATGTCTCACTCATATTATTTCTTTAGTGTGACCTGAGACACAAACCTAATACCCTCAATATGTCCTCTAATTGACATCATATCCTCACTGTAGCTTCTGATGCTCATATAATTATCTCAGAGTGACCTCAGACACTGACATTCACTCATAGCACCCCCTGACACATAGTATCCTACCTTGGGCATCTGACACCACGATGAAACCCTCACTGTGGCTTCTGGCACTCACATAAATCCCTCACTCTGGTCTCTGACACTCACATAATAGCATAAAAGTGGCCCCTGGCACTATTACAATAACTCACTTGGCTCTGACACTACATAATATTTTAGCATGGCCTCTTAAACTAATATAATATACTCACTGTCACACTGAACATTCATTTACCATCCTCATTGTGTCCTATGACACTGACATAATATCCCATTTTGTCCTTTCACTTTCATTTAATAGTCTGAATATGACCTCAGACACTCAAATAATATTCTCACTTTGGCCTCTCCACTGATAATTGCATAATCCTCACTGTTGTCTGTGACACACATTATATCCTCACTTGATCTCTGATGTTTATATGAAAACTTCCGTGTGGCCTCTGACATTCACATTATGTCTTCAATTGGCCCATGACTCTAACAAAATGCCCTCATCATAACATGCTACAGACATAAAATATCCTCACTATGGCCCCTCATGTTGAAACTATTTTCTCATTGTATCCTCTGACACATAATATCCTCAGTTTTCCTGTGTCACTCACATAACACTCTGTGTGACCTCGGATACTCATATATTACCCCCACTGTGAACTCTCACCCTCAAACATTACCTTTACTCTGACCTTTGACACTTACTTAATACCCTCAGTGTGGCCTCAGATTATATCCTAAGTGTGACCACTGACACTCACATTATACACTCACTGTGGCCTGTGACACTCACATATTCATGACTTATGACTCTTGCATTAAAACCTTATTGTGACCTCTGATGCTGATATAATATCCTCACTGTCATCTCAGACATTCACATAATAACCTTTCTGGTACCTCTGACACTTATAATACTCTCAGCCTGACCTCTGACACTCATATAACAACCTCACTGTGAACTCTGATTCAGATATAATATCCTTTCTGTGACTCCTGACTCTCACACGATTGCCTCAAAATGGCCTCTGACTCTCACATAACACCTTCACTTTAGTTTGTGACACTCAAATACTATCCTCAATTTGCCCTGTCATTCACATGATACCCCACTGTGACCTCTGACACTCAGGTAGTAACCTCTGTTTTACCAATGATGCTCACCAAATACCCACACCATAACCCCTGAAGCTCTCATTATATCATCAACATGACCTCTTAGACTCACATAATATCCCCATAGTGACCTCTGACACTTAAAAATCCTTCTTGTGACCTCTGTCACTGAAAAAATACCTTCAGTATGACTTTCAGGTACAATCATGACACTTGTACTGTGACCTCTGAAACTGACATAATAACTTCACTTTTTTCTCTGATACACATATCTCCTCATAGTGGCTTCTGAAAGTCACATAAAGCCCTAAGAGTGACATAACAATCTCACTGTGACTACTGACACTGACATAATATAATTATTACTTTCCATGATACTCATTTTACCTCCCTATGACATGTGACACTCAAAGAATATCTTCACTGTGACTCTGATAGCACAAAATAGTCTGGCTTGACTTCTGACACTCAACAATATCCTCACTGTGACATCTGACACATTTTGTGTCTGACTTATTTTGTGAGTATAAAATAAGCACATTGTCACTTTTGACAGTAAAAAATATTCTCACTTGCCTTTTGACACGAATGTCATACCCTCAATGTGACATTTGACACATACCCTCACTCTGACCTCTGACACAATTGTCCTCCTTTGACCTCTATCACTGATATGATACTCTCATCTAACATCTCACACTCACAGATTAACCTCACTGTGACCTCTACCACTTATTACCCTCACTCTGGTTTATCACACTCATAAAATATACTCACTGTCTTCTCTGACATACATATACTACCCTCCTTTGACCTCTAATTCTGAAATAATATCCTCAGTGTGACCTCTGTTACTCACATAACTTCAGTGACACCTCTCTCACCCACATAATATCCTTACATGGCTTAAGCCACTCATAGAATACCCTCAGTGTGTCCTCTGGCTCTCACATAATTTCCCTTCTGAGCCCTGTGACACTCAATTAATATTCTCATTTTTCTTTTTTAGAAACTGACATAATACCTCTGTGGCCACTCATACTCACATTATGTCCTCACTGTGATCTTTAACACTCACATTATTTTCTGAAATGACTTTGGACCCTTTTATTTATCTTCACTGGTACCTCTGATACTCACTTAATTTCCTCACCTATTATGTGACACTCACATAATATCCTCACTGTGAATCTGATAGTCACATAATGTCCTCACATGACCTCTGATGCTCACATAATATCCTCATTGTGACCTCTTACAATCACAATATAACCTCACTGGGACCTCTGTTACTTATGTAATACCCTCACTTTGGATTTGACATTCACAAAATATCCTAACTTGACCTCTGACACTAATGTAATATTCTCACTTTGACCACTGACACTCAAATAACCTCACTGTGATCTCAGACACTCAGATTATGCACTCAATTTGACCTCTGACACAGACATTATATCCTTAATTGGCCTCTGACACATAATATAATCAGTGCTACCTCTGACACATATTAACTATACCGTGACCTCTGGCATTCACTTAACACCCTCACTGTACCCTGTGACACTCACATAAATCCCCAATTCTGTTCTCTGACAATCAATAATACACACATTTTGACCTCAGACCCAGACTACTACCACTTTGTTCTCTGTCATTCACATAATATCACACTGTGTCCTCTGAAAGTCACATAAATATTATCACTGGGTCCTCTGACACACATAAAATATCATCACTTTGGCCTCTGGCATTGACATAATTTGTGATGTCTGAAACTGATGTAATATCCTCTCGGTTAATTTTTGCACTCATAATGTCATCCTTTTGGTCTCTGATACTGATATAGTATCCTTATTCTAATCTGTGATACTCACAAAAGACCCACAGATTGACCTCCTATACTCACATATTACATTCAAAGTGACTCATCATGCACATAATATCTTTTTGTGACCTGAGACACTCACATCATGCTTGCAATGTAGCCTCTGACACTCATATAATATCCACATTTGGTCTCTGATATTCATATAATAAATTCAATCTGACCTCTGAAACTGACATAGTATTTTAACTGTGACCTCTTTCACTCACTTAATATACTCATTTTTGCCCCTGATATTCACATAATATCCTCACTTGGCATCTGACACTCACAAAATGCCATCACTATCACTTTGCCACTCATATAATACCCTCAATGTGGCCTCTAATACTCACCAAATACCTTCAATTATATACTCACATAATATAAGTGTCACCTCTGACACTCACATAATACACTCACTATGGTCCAAGACAGTCACTGTGACTTGGGACACTCATAATATCCTCAAGCTGGCCCCTGATGTGACAAAATATTCTCACTTTGGCCATTGACACCCACCAAATTTCCACAGTGTTGTCCCTGTGAAGGACAGTATATCCTAACTGTAGCCTCTGACACTCACACAATATTCTTTCTGGGAGAGTTGCCACTCACATAATATCCTCATTTGGTCCTGGCACTCATATAATACCATCCCTGTGGCCTCTGACACTTATATAATATACACAATTAAACCTCTGACATTTACCTCACTCTGGCTTCTGAAATTCACAAAATACCTCTGACATTCACATAGCATCTTCAATATGGCCTCATATTGATATAATACCCTCACTGTGGCCAATAAGACTCACATAATTCCCTCATTGTAGCCTCTGACACTCACATAATATCATCACTCTTACCACTGACACATAATAGTCTCAATGTGACCTCTGTGACCTCTGTCGCTCATTGACTATCTTCCCTGAGGCTTCTGACATTCAATAAACACATTCTGGCATCTGACACTGATATAATGTCATCAATGTGGACTCAGATATTTATATATATATATATAAAATCCTCACTGTACCTTCAAACACACAATATCCTCACTCTGGTCTTTGACTCTCACATAATATCCTGTGACCTCTGACACTCATATAATACACTCATTGTTACCATGACAATCACATATTATCTTCCCTTGGTCTGACTCATAAAATTCCCTCACTGGTACCTTGATAATCACATAAAACCCTGATTGTGGCCTCTGACACAAACATCTAAACCTCAATGTGGCCTGTGACTTTCACACAATATCTTCACTGTGACCTCTGAAAGTCACATATCATGTGACCTCTCAGAGTCAGATATTACCCTGACTTTGGACACTGACTTTCACATAATATCTTTACTATGAATAATTACATGCACATAATGTCCATACGAAAACCTCTGACTCTTTCTCAGTACTCTTCCTCTGGTCTCTGACACACATAAAATATCCTCCAGGTGGTCTCTTAAACTCATATTATACCCTCACTATGACATCTGACACTCACATAAAGCCCTTATCTGACCTCTGACATTCATATAATATACTTACTATGGCCTCATGTTCTCACATATTCTTCTCACTCTGACCACTAGCCTTGGAAAACTGTCCTCACTGTAGCCACTAAAATCCAGACATTGCACTCACTGAGACCTTTGACACATTATGTCTTTAGTCTGGCAGCTCACATTCACATAATAGCTTTAATCTGCCTACCAACACTCACATAATACCTTCACAATGTCTCTGACACTCTGATAATTACCTCACTATAGCAATGACACACAATATCCTTATGTGGTCTATGACATTTACCTATCCTCATTCTGGTAACTTTTACATAATATTCTCCCTTGATCTCTAACACTCAAATAAAATCTTCACTGTGGCCTAAAATACTCACAAAGTATTTGCTCTGTGCACTCTCATATTCATATATAATCCTCACTTGACCACTTTTTTATAAATACCATTTATTTTTTAAAGGTTAACATGTAAATTACAGAAAAAATAAAAATACAAGCAATGAACAGTTTGATAATACAACATTAGAAATGGTTATCACAGCCATTCAGAGTACTAAAATACTAATATAATATCCAAACTAGAGTATGAAATACGAATATAGAAGCTGTGCTGTGGCCTATAAAACTAATGTGTTATTCATAGCCTATCATCTAAAATGAATATACTAGCTCCCCTCTACCTTGAAGTACAAATATGACATCCATATATCACCTAAAAAACCAATGAAATATATGTCTTGTAGTTTTTAATATTACTATTTGCCATCTTATCCATAAACTCTGAAACCAATATATCTTACTTGTGGATTTTAATATGCATTTAATATCCTTGTTATAACATCTAAAACTAGTAAACAGGTGTTCTGTAGCATTTAACAGTAGTATATTTATATTATACAACCTTATGCTAATAAAACACCTGCATTTTTGTCATTAAATAATTTTTATAAGTTATCATGAAAATTATGTATTAACTACCATGTTGATTTTAATTCCAAGATGATATGCATACCTGAGTTTTGAAAAGTGACCTAAAGGTTATTTATGCCTTTTAATACTAATATGATATCCATACTATGACATATCAAACAGATATGATAGGTGCCTTTTAAAATTGATATAATTTTCATATTACAGGAAGCACAACTAATATAATAATGACCCTGAGGTTTTAATAATATCACATTATCCATAGTATAGCATTTAATGTTAACATAATATCTTCTATAGACCTTGGATACTGATAGAAGAGGTGTGTGATAACATCCATAACAAATATAATAGCTGTTATGTAGTCTATTATGCAAAAATAATATCATAAAAAACCATTTCAATCTAATGCAATATCTGTCCTTAGTTATTAATAATAATGTAATACCAATATTACACCATCCAAAAGTGATATAACAGTTGTCCTGTAGATAGTAATACTATTATAGAATCCATACTATTATAGAATTCTCATGACTAGGACTGCTCTTCATGAGCTTCACTGGCAGCAAGCAGAGAGGTAAGACAGAGCACTAACTGAAATCAGGATGCATGTTCTCAACAGGCTCCATTAGAATCAAACCATGCCCAGTAACTGAAAGAGTTCAGAAGGCAGTTGATCAGCCACATAAAAAGCACAACATGTCACCAATATTGCAACTGCAATAAAACATCCCTCAGTCACACACAGGGTTCCATGCCACCTGGGATTTGACCCTTCAGATCTGAGTTGCAGTCTTGCACCTGAGACAAACCTGGTACCTCCTAAGTTCCATGGTCTCTTTGTCAGGATCACCATACCCTGAGTACACAGCTGCAGATGTGAGGACATGAGGAGGGACATATGTAGACTTCTCTCCCTTGCTGCTCCTTGCTAACAGATTACCAGAGGGCAAAGTCTATGGGCTGTGTTTCCAGGGTGTCTCAATCTAGCAGTGACATTAATTGTTCTAGGCTTCACACTGTGCCTTTAATCACCGTATTTGCCTAATTTGGATTTCAGTAGGGAAGCTGTGGTCATAATATATCACTTTAAAACTTTTATTTTGTCTATATTGGTCTAGCCATCAGAAAAATATAATTTTAAGAAACAACATGTATCCCATTTGTTTACAATAAAAAAAAAAACTTTACACCAAGAATACAAATAACCCAATCAATAAGTGGGCTAAGGAAATGACTTTAATTCTTTAGAATAAATAATGAAGCATTTATATATGGACTGTTAAAAAAAATATATATATATATATGTTCTTGTGATTTTTCTATTGAGAGTTTGGCACACTACACCTGTGTCATGGATGATCTTCTTAGAAAGGAAATAGTACAGCCCTCAGTGGTTTGGATGCCTCAGTGTATGGATGTGGTGATGCCGTGTTTCAAAGTGTGAAAGTCAGGACTGGAACAACTGGGTACAGAACCATGTTGAGGGTATTGGTAGAAAGATGTATTAGACTCAAGAAACTAACACTCAAATAGGCTTTATACTTGTTTGTGCGACTTATTTGTTAAGACAGTGAATCTGTTTCCACTGGAATCAAACCCCTCTGAAACCCAGAATCCACCACCCCTTTTCTGTGATTTATTTTTTCTCATGTTTTGGAGAATTAAGCAACGATCCCAGCAGATCAATTTTTAAGCATTTTCCAAGAGTGGTCAGTGATGAGAAATTATCACTACCTGACCTTGCTAGCTTAATGGTCTTTTACAATGACTTGGAAACTGACTGAACTGCTCATTTCATGGTCCTATCAGGCCTGTCAAAGCTCAGAAAGGGCTCTTTCTCCTTCCTGAAGAAATTTAGTGGATAGGAAACATTATCACATAACGCCATAATGTCATAAGATGAATATCTACAGGAGTAGGAGATAAGAGGGGAGAATTTTCCATGACTTAGATTTTACCAGCTTAAAAAACAGAGTCTATTTCATTTTTTCAAATTCACTGGTACCGCAGGGCTTACCAAACTCAGCACCATTCAGAGTTGCAGGTCTTCTTTGTGGTGACCATCCCCATTGGTTGTTCCCCAGTAAATTTAAAGGAACATAGAAGCATTCAGCAATGCCCTATTTTGGGAACTCTCCCAAAGGGGTGATTGCACATATGAGTACTGATATTCAAGTCTTTCCAAGCCAGTGGTCTATCATCAGACTCTCACATTTAGGGAAGGTAATGAAAAGCCAATTAGTTATGGGTGCATAAGCAAGATGGTTCTAAGCCTTTGAGATAGCTTGCTAATTTTTGATGTTTCTTAATAGAAGAGAAGGAGATCAGCTTTTTGTGTTCATTCAAAAGTGTGCACAGGGCTCTCAGTGAACCTGGATTAGATTAATGACTATTCCCTAAAGAGAGTGGTTACATAGTCCTTTTCCATTTTTCAAAACTAAATTGTCAGTCCTTCTCTCACTGCCAGTAACCTTAGCTATTGAATAAATATTGCCTTCTGAGTTGGTTATTTGTTCTTCTATTGGAACATTATTTCCAAACTTTAGTAGGAAGAATAGAAAGAAACTGTCTCCAACAAAACACACTGAAAGAAGTGACCTGCTGTGACCTTGAAAGAAGCAATGCAGATGTTCCCTAAAGAAATAGAGAAAGAGAGAAAAGCCGCAGAGTGAGTCTCTCCCTTTGGGGAGGTGTCCCGGATGGGGCGGTAGTCCCAGAATGTGGGGAACTTTGTGAAGTAGAGTTGCTCGGAGAGACGCCCCTCCCCGCGCTGGAGTGGTAGACACGGACAACTGGGACCATTGTAGAGGAGGCGACTCAGCACAGCGCTTGGACTTGGAGCAACCACTGGGGCTCTGGGCGGCTGCCTGAGAAGGAGCTGTGTGGTGAGCTGTTTGGACTCAGAATGACCACTTCTGAACCCGGGAGGAAGAGAAGAAGTGCGGCGGGTCGCTTGGACTAGGAGTGACTGCATCGGAGCAACAGGCAGGTGCCAGAGGAGGAAGTGAGTGGTGAGTTGATTGGACTCAAAGCTACCGCTCCTGAACACCTGTGGCCTGCCTGGAGGAGGAGGGCAGTAGGTCACTTGGTCTCGGAGCCACCGCTCCTGAACACCCGGGGGGCTAACCCGAGGAGGAGGAGGAGGAACAGGGCAGGTCACTTGGACTCGGAGTGACTGCCTAGGGCTACGGGCGGTTGGCAGGAGGAGGAGATACGAAGTGAGTTGCTTGGACTCCTAGTGACTGCGTCAGAACACCGGGTGGCTGTCTGGAGGAAGAGGTGTGGGGCAGGTCTCTGAGTCTCAGAGCTATTATACAGGGCTCCAGGTGGCGACTCAGAGGAGGGGCCGCATAGCCAGGCCATTAGGTGCAGAGCAGGGTCCCAGGAGGTAGGCGGCTTCTTGCTGGAAGAGCCACACAGAGACAAGCCTGGGGCAGAGCGAAGTTTCCAGGACAGTGGGCAGATTCTCTGAGGAGAGGCAGACTACAGAGACTCACCTGCAAAGGGTGAGGCTTCCAGGCCCAGGAGGTAGGTCCGGGCCCCTGGGAAAATTGCAGAGGAAGACAACACAGCCCAGGTGGTAGTTGTAGATTGAGGGGAACCTCTAGGAGGGGAACTGACCAGCGAGACCTCCCCACCAGGGGAGTCTTCCCTGTCCGGTGAGGTTTTCCCACAGGGATGGTAAAACCAGAGACACAGGCACAAACAGACCTTGCCTCAGCCCACAGCCTATTTTCCCATTGGATGACCATTGGTCATCAAGTGGAGGCACCTCTGCTAACTAGCAGGAAATATAGCCCACCTGAGGGTCACCAAACCTAGAGAGGCAGCTTCCTTGTGGAGCACCGCATTATCAACTTACTCCCAGAATTCAGGTTACTGCAGGATAAGAGGGGATATACTAGCAATCTTCAGGGACATTATAAGTCGATAGAGGATATCTGCAATATATTAATGACTCACTGATTCCTGAACAATTATGAGAAAACAAGGGAAGAAAATGCCCTAAACAAATCTAGATGCTACATCAATAAAATCCAATGACAGCATGGCAGAAGAAATGACTGAAAGGGAGTTCAGAATGTACATAATTAAAATGATTAGGGAAGCAAATGATGAGAAGAAAGAGCAAATGCAGGCATTGAATGATCGCACCAATCAACAGTTAACAGAGCAAATACAGGAAGCAAAATATCATTTCAATAAAGAGTTAGAGATATTGAAAAAAAAACCCAAACAGAAATCCTTGAAATGAAGGAAACAATAAACCAAATTAAGAACTCCATAGAAAGCATAACCAATAGGATAGAACACCTGCAAGACAGAACCTCAGATATTGAAGACAAAATATTTAACCTCGAAAACAAAGTTGAACAAACAGTGAAGATGGTAAGAAATCATGAACAGAATCTCCAGAACTATGGGATATCATGAAAAGGCCAAAAATGAGAATTATTGGGATTGAGGAAGGCTTAGAGAAACAAACCAAAGGAATGAACAATCTATTCAATGAAATAATATCAGAAAATTTCCAAAATCTGAAGAATGAAATGGAAAATCAAGTCCAAGATGCTTATAGGATTCCAAATACACAAAATTACAACAGACACACACCAAGGCAAATTATAATGAAAATACCTAACATAAAAAATAAAGACAGAATTTGAAAGGCTGTGAGAGAAAAGAATAAAATTACATTCAGGGGGAAACCAATACGGATATCAGCAGACTTTTCAATCCAGACCCTGAAAGCTAGAAGGGCCTGGAACAACATTTTTCAAGCTCTGAAAGAAAATGGATGCCAACCAAGAATCTTATACCCAGCAAAACTTACCTTCAAATTTGACAATGAAATAAAATCATTCCATGATAAACAAAAGCTAAAAGAATTTACAAAAAGAAAGCCAGCATTACAGAATATTCTCAGCAAAATATTCCATGAGGAAGAGATAAAAAACAAAGAAGCAAATCAGCAAAGGGAGGAATTATCCTAAAGGAACTGTCAAATAAAGAAGGAACCAAGTTGTGTCAAAAAATAAATAAATAAATAAATAAATAAATAAATAAAATTTTAAAAATAAACCAAATGACTGGGAATACAAATCATATCTCAATAATAACCCTGAATGTTAATGACCTGAATTCATCAATCAAAAGACATTGACTGGCAGATTGGATAAAAAAGAAATATCCAACAATATGTTGCCTACAAGAGATTCACCTCATAGAAAGAGATACCCATAGACTAAAGGTGAAAGGATGGGGAAAAACATACCATGCACATGGGACTCAGCAAAAAAACTGGAGTATCCATCCTCATTTCAGATAATGTGGACTTCAAGTCAATGTTAGTCAGAAGGGATAAAGAAGGACATTTCATACTGCTTAAGGGAAGCATAAATCAGCAAGATATAACAATCATAAACATCTATGCCCCTAACAGTGGCTCTTCCATGTATATCAAACAAGTCCTTCTCAATTTTAGAAACCAAATAGACCATAACACAATAATACTAGGTGATTTTAACACGCCTCTCTCACCACTGGACAGATCTTCCAAACAAAAATTGAACAAAGAAATCATCGATCTGAATAACACTATCAATAATTTAGACTTAACAGACATTCATAGAATATACCATCCAACCAAGAGTGAATACACTTTTTTCTCAGCAGCACATGGATCCTTCTCTAAAATAGACCATATATTATGCCACAAAGCTAATGTCAGTAAATACAAGAAGATAGAGACACTACCTTGTATTCTATCAGATCATATTGGATTGAAGTTAGAAATAAATGAAAGAGTAAAAAACAGAAACTACTCCAACACCTGGAGATTAAACAATATGCTATTATATGATGAATGGATAACAGAAGATATTAGGAAGGAAATTAAAAAATTCTTAGAGGTAAATGAGAACAAAGAAACATCATGTCAAAATCTCTGGGACACTATGTAAGCAGTACTTAGAGGAAAATTTATTTCATGGAGCGCATTTAATAAAAGATGTAAAAATCAACAAATAAATGACCTAACACAACAGCTCAAAGCCCTAGAAAAAGAACAGACCAACACCAAAAGTAGTAGAAGACAGGAAATAGTTAAACTCAGAGCTGAAATCAATGAAATTGAAACAAAAGAAACAATACAAAAAATTGACAAAATAAATAGTTGGTTCTTTGAAAAAATAAACAAAATTGATAAACCTTTAGCCACAATAATAAAGAGAAGACGGGAGAAAACCCAATTCACTAAAATTCGGAATGAAAAAGGAAATATCACAACATACAAGACTGGAATAGAACACATAATTAGAAGCTATTTTGAAAATCTATACTCCAACAAAATAGACAATTTTGAAGACATCAACAGTTTTCTAGAGACATGAATTGCCTACACTGAAGGAGGAGGACTCTCAGCCGAGTTCTACAAAACCTTTAAAGAAGAGCTCATTCCAATACTTCTCAAAGTATTCCATAAAATAGAAGAGGAGGGAACCCACCCAAACTCATTCTATGAAGCCAGTATTACCCTGATACCTAAACCAGACAGAGACACAACGAGGAAGAAAATTTTAGACCAATATCCTTAATGAACATTCATGCAAAAATTCTAAACAAAATTTTAGCAAATCGCATACAAAAACATATTAAAAAGATAGTGCACCATGATCAAGTGGGTTTCATCCCAGGGATGCAAGGTTGGTAAAACATCAGGAAATCAGTAAATGTAATTCACCATATCAACAGACTTAAAGTCAACAATCACATGATTATTTCAATAGATGCAGAGAAAGCATTTGATAAAATACAGCACCCCTTCATGCTCAAAACACTAGAAAAAATAGGGATAGTGGGAACATTCCTTAACATGTTAAAGGCCATCTATGCTAAGCCGATGGCTAATATCATTCTAAATGGTGAAAAACTGAAAGCATTCCCCCTAAAAATAGGAACAAGGCAGAGATGCCCTCTCTCACTGCTTCTTTTCAATATCATCCTTGAAATTCTAGCCAGAGCAATTAGACAGACCAAAGAAATTAAAGGGATACGAATAGGAAAAGAAGATCTCAAACTATCCCTATTTGCTGATGATATGATTGTATGCTTAGTGGAACCAGGAAATTCCACCAGAAAACTTTTAGACCTTATAAGTGAATTCAGTAAAGTAGCGGGATATAAGATCAATGCACATAAATCTAAGGCTTTTTTATACATAAGCGATGAATCTTCAGAAAGAGAAATTAGGAAAACTACCCCATTCAAAATAGCTTTGAAAAAATTAAAATACTTGGGAATCAATCTCACAAAAGAGGTGAAAGACCTCTACAATGAGAACTACAGAACACTAATGAAAGAAATTAAAGAAAACCTTAGAATATGGAAAGATCTCCCATGTTCTTGGATAGGAATAATTAATACTGTCAAAATGGCCATACTACCAAAAGTTCTATACAGATTCAATGCAATTCCAATTAAAATCCCAATGATGTACCTTACAGAAATAGAGCAAGCAATTATGAAATTCATCTGGAAGAATAAAAAACCCAGAATAGCTAAAGCAATCCTTGGCACAAAGAGTGAAGCAGGGGTATCACAATACCAGATCTCCAACTCTACTACAAAGCAACAGTAACAAAAACGGCATGGTATTGGTACCATAGTAGAAAGGTGGAACAATGGTACAGAACTGAGGACACGGATACAAATCCAAATAAATACAATTTTCTCATACTAGACAAAGTTGCCAAAAATATGCAATGGAGAAAAGATAGCCTCTTCAACAAATGGTGCTGGGAGAATTAGAAATCCATATGCAAGAGATTGAAACTAAACCCATATCTCTCACCATACACAAAACTTAACTCAAAATGGATTAAGGATCTCGGAATCAGACCAGAGACTTGCATCTTATAGAAGAAAAAGTAGGTCCAGAGCTTCAACATGACGGCTTAGGACCAGACTTCCTCAACAGGACTCCCGTAGCACAAGAAATAAAAGCAAGAATTAATAACTGGGATAGATTCAAACTAAAAAGCTTTCTCTCAGCAAAGGAAACTATCAGCAATGTGAAGAAAGAGCCTACAGAGTGGGATAAAATCTTTGCCAATCATACTTCAGATAGCGCACTAATCTCCAGAATCTATAAAGAACTCAAAAAACTCAACAGCAAGAATTCAAATAATCCAATCGACAAATGGGCTAAGGAAATGAATAGACACTTCACAGAAGAAGATCTACAAGCAATCAACAAACATATGGAAAAATGTTCAGCATTATCGCGTCCCCTCTGGCTGCAGAGAGAGACATGACAA
Organism: Sciurus carolinensis; assembly: GCF_902686445.1. Lineage (NCBI taxonomy): Eukaryota > Metazoa > Chordata > Mammalia > Rodentia > Sciuridae > Sciurus > Sciurus carolinensis. Next base: position 168,128 of record NW_025920106.1, on the reverse strand, counting down.
ATGTCTGAAGCTTTGGAAGTTTATTGTGCACAGTTCCTCTCCTACGCTTCTCTTACCCCTAGCTTCTGCGCACTCCCAGCTTCCCTTCTCCCAGCTTCTTCCAGCTCCCGCGTACTCCCAGCTTCCAGCTTGGCTTCAACCTCCGCCTTCGCTGCTTCGCCGCTTCTTCCGCTTCTTCCTCTTCTTCCGCCCCCTTGCTCTCCCACCCACCAGGCTTATATACACTTCAACCAATCAGGGGAGAGTTCATGAGATAAACGCGGACAGCTGCAATCATAGGATGGGTACACGAGGGGGGCATGCTCTAGTCACATCGTTAACTAGCCAATCATTGGCATTCGCTGGTTGTTTACTGTATAGCTGGCCGCTTTTGGCTCAGCATCAGGCGCCATCTTGACCATGCCTAAGGCTGGGGGCCCTAGAAACCCCGACAGATCCCCCTTCTTTAATATTAAACTAAGGCTCAGGATCGAGTCAGTCTTAGGCTGAGTGGTCAGCATATGTCCTTACCCGTCATCAGAGCCTGCAGAGCATGCTGCAGCTCCTGTCTTAGGTCGGTACACAGCCACCTCCTTCATTACCCGTCTTTGACTACCGGTCCAGCATCAAGAGCCATACTAATGGGGGGCTGTCGGCCTTTAGGGCGGTCATGGCCTGATGAAAGATAATTTGATCTCTCTATTGGCTAGCTTGTAGATGCATGCCAAAACGAATGAAGAGAAGGAGGCCAAGGCAGAGGAGTACCACCATAGCTCCTAAGCCTGCCCGCTGTTTGACAAATCTATAAACAGAAGAAAAACCATATAGCCATATTAAATACAGAAACAATATACATCCCAATGGAGTTACAATACGGGCAACACAAAACAGCTCTCAGGGAATAAACGCATCCCAGTCCCAAAAGTTCTTGCAAGGTATCCACTTGTTCTTATAATGAGTCCATTCTCTGATAGAGTCTCTATGGTCTGTAAGGCTGCAGCTGTATCTTCGACCAAGTGTTCGTTGTTGTGGTTGTGTCAATGCTGCTACTGCAAGGACTGTGGTGGCAATGATCACGGCTGTTGCAATGTCAAAGCCTCTTCTGTTTCTTGATAATAGCACCGGCAATTCTATATCTGCAACAGAAACTAGGACTGGTAGGAAGATAGAAATGTGCAAATTGCACAGGTGGCAAAAGAACCATTCCAGTATTGTGAGAGATAGCACAAGGTTAGTGAACAGTTAAGAGGTGTTATTAGAAATGTTAGTTGGTAGAAACATAAAAGAGAGAAAATACACAAGCTGACGTGGGAGGAAAAGCAATATCACAGCTAGGGTCAGCAGAACGAGTTGCTCTACTCTGGGTCTGATTTGTAGCATGATTCCAACGGCAAAGTGCAGAAATTCCTCCTGTTAAAGCAAAGAAAGGCTAGAAATATCCTTGTCACCAAAAGCAGCACGACCTGAAAAATCATCAGTAGAATTGACAGGCTTGTAGAGAAATTGGTGAAAAACAAGAAAAGGAAGGATAAAAAATATGTTAGTTAGAAATGAAAAATATGGCCAGGCTAACAATGGTCCATAGGTTCTGGGTTTGCCTTTCCGTCTGAGTTTTTGTTATTGGAGGAAGGCTCAGACTCGCTACTGCGAGGAGCAGCAGCATCACTTGCATGCTGTAAAACTCTGATTAGCCTTTCTGGAATTCAGACTGGAGTCTGTTGATCATGTGGGAAAATACAAACAGACCCTCGAACCCAACGAAGGACTGGATCCGGTCCTTTCCAACAACCTGTCAGGATATCTTTCCATTTTGCCCATACTTGAGGAGTATTATGGGGATTATAATGTCGATCAGCTGCAGAATGGCCGTCCCTATCCAGAGTTAAGAAATTTAGAATGAAAAGAACTAAGTTAAGTTTATCTTTAGGAGACTTGTAGGAGGCTCCTATTCCCCCTTTTTGTTTATTTAGACAATTTTTTAAAGTAAGATGTGCTCTTTCCACAATGCCCTGTCCCTGAGGATTATAGGGGATGCCAGTGACTGATTGGATGTTAAATGTTTGTAAAAACAACCAAAAGCTTTTGGAAGTATAAGCAGGACCATTATCTGTTTTAATAACTTTAGGTATGCCCCAGCCAGCAAATGCTTGTAGGCAGTGTTGAATGACATCTTTTACCTTTTCTCCAGAATGAGCGGAAGCCATAATGACCCCTGAAGCAGTGTCTACTGACACATGTACATACTTAACAGTACCAAATTCAGAAATATGAGTTACATCCATCTGCCAAATATGACCAGGCAGCAGTCCCCTGGGGTTAACTCCAAAGGATTGTACTGGGATTAAAGGAGCACAACGTTGACAATTTTTTACTATTTGTCGAGCCATACATTTAGATACAGGAAATTTTCTGCTCAAAGTAGTGGAATTTACATGAAATTTTTCATGAAAGAGTTTTGCTTGTTCCTCTATGGAAAAAACAAAAATTGATTTGGTGGCCATATCTACCAAGTCATTAGCATTGGCCAAAGGTCCTGGTAAATTAGAATGAGCTCTAATATGTCCTACATAGAATAGATGTTTACGCTGTAGGATAAGGTTTTGTAGCGTAGTAAAGTAAGAAGCTACCGTGGACATGGAAGAAATATGGGGTACCGTTTCAAGAACCTGTAAAGCGTTAATGATATATAAGCTATCAGATAGAAGATTGAATGGCTGATTATCTGCTAATTTAAAGGCTAATATTACAGCTGCAAGTTCAGTAACCTGTGCGGAGTTGGGTGGAACTATTATGGTGTGAAGTTGTTTACTGATAAGTACTGCACCTACTCCATTTTTGGAGCCATCAGTAAACATGGTTACACAGTCTTTAAAAGGCTGGACACTAGTCACTTTTGGAAAAACTATGGGAGTATTTTTACAGAATTGAATCCAGGGATGTTGGGGATAATGGTTATCGAACTGAGCTGAAGTGGAACAATATAATACTGACCAATCATCCTCATTATTAATTAGCCATTTAATTTGCTGAGTGGAATAAGGAGTTATAATAATAGACGGATGGATTCCAAAAACAGTAATGCAAGATTCTATTCCCTTGAATATTACCTGAGCAATAGCTTGGGGATATGATTGCAATGTTTTAGCCGGAGAGCTAGGGAGATTTATACTTTGCAGAGGTCCTCCTTGCCAAACTATGCCAAAAGGGGTATGCTTCTCTGAGATTATGATTAAACTTAATGGTTGAGTAGGATCACAACGATCAACGTAACACTGCTGAAGTCTATTCTCTACTAGCTGCAAGGATACCCGTGCTTCGGGAGTAAGTTTCCTAGGGGAATTCAAGTCAGGATTACCTTTTAATATATCGAATAAAGGTTTTAATTCCCCTGTGGATAATTTTAAATAGGAACTGATCCAGTTAATGTCACCTAAGAGTTTCTGAAAATCGTTCAAGGTATTCAATTGATCTGTCCTGATGGTCAACCTTGTTGGTCTGACTGTAGTAGCAGTGAGCCTTGTACCCAGATATTCTTGGATCTCCTCTAATTGTAATTTTTCAGGGGCTATCGTTAGTCCTCTCTTTTCTAATGCTTGAGTTATAAATTGTAATGCTTCTAACAAAATTTCTTTTTCTGGATGGCAAATAAGTATGTCATCCATATAATGATAAATCAACAATCTCTTAAACTTTTGTCTAGTAGTTGTTAATGCTTTATCTATGTATATTTGACATATAGTAGGACTGTTAGCCATACCTTGAGGCAACACGGTCCATTCGAATCTCTGGTCAGGCTGAGTGTGATTAAGAGAGGGCAAAGTAAAAGCAAATCTCCAACAATCATTTTTGTGTAAGGGTATAGAGAAAAAGCAATCTCTTAAATCCAGAATAATAGTAGGCCAATTCCTTGGCAGTGCAGTGACAAGAGGGAGTCCACATTGGATGGGTCCCATAGGGTACATTTGTTCGTTTATGGCTCTTAAATCATGTAATAACCTCCATTTTCCTGATTTTTTCTTTGTTAAGAATATTGGAGTATTCCAAGGAGAGGTAGAATGCTGTAAATGACCTGCTTGTACCTGCTCTTGTACTAACTTATGAGCTGCCTCTAGCTTCTCTTTTGTTAGGGGCCACTGTGGAATCCAGCGAGGCTTATCATCTTTCCATATTATAGGGATTGATGGTTTATCAGTGGCCCCTAGGAAAAACCCAATCCATGAGAATCATTTTTTGGTGGAAGTAAAGGCAGTGGTTGGGTAGATCCTTGACTATGTCTTCCCAATCCTTTTTTGTCATCATAGTTCATATTTTGTAACATATTTCTTACAGGAGTCCCCTGGTAAATCTGATCAGTGGTGAATTTCATATCTATTTGCTGCAGGACGTCTTGTCCCCATAGGCTAATAGGAACATCACAGACACATGGCTGAAATATTCCTGTGTGTCCCTCTGTATCTTTCCACGATAATGAGGAAGCACTTTGATTGGGGCTTTCTGCTACTCCTAAGCCTCTCAAGCTCTGAGCTGCTGTGATCAATGGCCAGTGCTTTGGCCAGACCATTGCGCTAATAAGGCTTTTGTCTGCCCCCGTATCTAATAAACCTGTAAATTCCATATTTCCCACTTTTAATTTTAGAAGGGGCCTCTGTCCCATGTCCATAGTAAGGTTTATTAAAGTGGTTCCTGTTGATCCAAAACCTCCTTGTCTTTTATTTGTATTTTTACTGGGCCACAAAGAATGTTGACTGGGCAATATAAGCATTTGTGCAATGCGATCCCCTGGAGAGATGACCGTAATTCCTTTTGGTGAAGAGACCAAGGCTTTTATTTGTCCAGTGAAATCAGGATCAATAACCCCTGGGTGTACTATAAGTCCTTTTAGTGTTGAGGAACCTCTACCTAGTAATAGTCCTACACTGTTCTGTGGGATTTTTTCATGCCAATCAGTATCAATCATCTGCACCCCCATATCTGGGGTTAGTATGAGTCTGGAAGTGGCACAGATGTCCAATCCGGCACTTCCTGAGGTGGCTCTGCGCTCCCCTTCTCTGTGGGAGGATACCACCGTCGGGGAACTTGTTGAATTACCCCGTATATTTGTTGCGGGCCCTGGGGAGGGCCCTGTCTCCCGTTTTTTTTTTGAAGTTTAGGATTCAACCCTAAGAAATTATCCTCCCTATCTCTAATAGGCTGACAGGCACTATTCTGATGACTTCCTCTTCTGCATCTTGGACATAGCCCTGGGGCATAAGGTGTAACAGATTTTACTATAGTTATCTCTTATCTTTTGTTAGGGCATTATCTCCTTGCTGCTGATTTTGTGCATCTATTGAAGCGTATTGGCCTTCTCCTATTAACATTTCTATCGGGAAACCTTGCCACTATGTTTCTGCAAGCAGTTTCAACAGCTGAGCTCTCCAATTAGCCATTGTTCTCCAAATAACACTGCTCTGCATAGTCTTAACTGCCTCTTTAAAGTTTTTCTAATGGTTGATGGTATCTCCATTTGCTCCTCAAATACGGGCAGGTTCTACAAATTTTGAAGCTCTTTCTATTAGGCTTAGGTTTCTCCTACCTTTTCCCCTTGTTCTTAAGTTTTTACTACCACTTGGTTATTCCTTTTGGGGGTTCTTTGTGTTAGACTTAGTTCCCTTTTTTCCCTTGTTCTTAGATTTTTTGAGCAATTATTTTCTAGGTCACCACCACTCAATTTTTCCTCACTTTATTCTCTTTAAGCATTCTTTTCTGTTACTATTAAATCCTGTTCAGGAAGATCCCCCTTGTGGCACACTGAGCAGCTTTTCTTACTTTGCTGTTTTTTTTTTCCTTTAATGGCGTCCCATTGTTTTTTAATAGTTCCCTGAGGGGTTGCTGCATTCAGACCCCATTGTTACTAATTTGAATAGCTTTAGTTATGGCAATTACAATAACAGTGACCTAGCTGCCAGGAGCAACGAGATTACTGAAAGGAAAACTATCAAGTGCGCATTAGAATTTTTATAGCGGCTTTCACGTACTACCTAATTGGACCGCTTCAAGCGTGTTTCTACTTTCACTTTAATTAGACCGCGTTCCACGTGTCAGGACCGCTGATGGCGTGTCCCGATACCCCCTGACCCGCGTTCTACGCGTTAGGATCCCGATACCCTTCAACCCGCGTTCTACGCGTCAGGACCGCTGATGGCGCGTCCCGATACCCGCGTTCTACGCGTCAGGATCCCGATACCTTTCAACCGGACCACACTCCGCGTGTCCCCAGGACCGCCAATGGCGCATCCTGATACCCTTTAACTTTTTTATAACCGGTTTAACTTGTATACAAAAAAAATTTTTTCAAATATCTTACCTTGTTTTCTTTTATAAGGCCTTCATCTTCCCGGGTTTTGGCGCCAGTTATCCCATCCCCTCTGGCTGCAGAGAGAGACACGACAAATGTCTGAAGTTTTGGAAGTTTATTGTGCACAGTTCCTCTCCTATGCTTCTCTTACCCCTAGCTTCTGCGCACTCCCAGCTTCCCTTCACCCAGCTTCTTCCAGCTCCCGCGTACTCCCAGCTTCCAGCTTGGCTTCAACCTCCGCCTTCGCCGCTTCGCCGCTTCTTCCGCTTCTTCCTCTTCTTCCGCCCCCTCGCTCTCCCACCCACCAGGCTTATATACACTTCAACCAATCAGGGGAGAGTACACGAGATAAAAGCGGACAGCTGCAAGCATAGGATGGGTACACGAGGGGGGCATGCTCTAGTCACGTCGTTAACTAGCCAATCATTGGAATTCGCTGGTTGTTTACTGTATAGCTGGCCACTTTTGGCTCAGCGTCAGGCGCCATCTTGACCATGCCTAAGACTGGGGGCCCTAGAAACCCCGACACAGCATCTCTAGTAATAAGAGAAATGTAAATCAAAACCTCCCTAAGATTCCATCTCACCCCAATTAGAATGGCGATTATCAAGAATACAAGCAACAACAGGTGTTGGCGAGGATGTGGGGAGAAAGGTACACTCATACATTGCTGGTGGGACTGAAAATTAGTGCAGCCACTCTGGAAAGCAGTGTGGAGACTCCTTAGAAAACTTGAAATGGAACCACCATTTGACCCAGCTATCCCACTCCTTGGCCTATACCTAAAGGACTTAAAATCAGCATATTACAGAGATACAGCCACATCAATGTTCATTGCTGCTCAGTTCACAATAGCCAGATTGTGGAACCAACCTAGATGTCCTTCAATTGATGAATGGATAAAGAAAATGTGGTATATATATACAATGGAATATTACTCTGCCATAAAGAATGATAAAATTATGGCATTTGCAGGCAAATGGATGAAACCGGAGAATATCATGCTAAGTGAGATAAGCCAATCTCAAAAAACCAAAGGACGAATGATATAACTCATAAGTGGATGATGACACATAATGGGGGATGGGAGGGGTTTATGTTAGGATTAGAGTTAAGGTTAGGGAGAGGGGCAAGAATGGAGGAAGGAAGGACTGCATAGAGGGAAAAGAGGGGTGGGAGGGGTGGGGGGGAAGGGAAAAAAATAACAGAATGAATCAAACATTACCCATGTAAATTTATGATTACACAAATGGTATGCATTTACGCCATGTACAGAGAATCAACATGTATCCCATTGGTTTACAATAAAAAAAATAAAAAAATAAAGGGATATGAATAGGAAAAGAAAAAAAAAAGAAATAGAGAAAGAGAAGTCCAGTCCCATGGTTATGATCATGGTATTGAACAAAGTTTTGGCAAATTCACACCATCATTTCTTCTTGAATAAAAATGCATTCATTTTTATAACCAAAATATTTTCATCTATGTGAGTAATTTAGAAATGGAAACAGAAATACCAGTTTCTTGCTATTTACTGGGGTCCCTGAACTTTGCTAGCTGCCACACAAATTTTCCAAAAGATCTCTGGAAATATAGCAGTGCCACTGTTATGGGACTATGGAGACAAAGAAGTGAGAATTCTGATGACTACATCTTGGAAATGTAATACCATGACTCTTGCTGATTTATTTTTCTTTGAAACCAGATGCTGATGTGGATTCATTTAGATGGGGAAGCTACAGGTTTTGGACAATAGAATTTTTTTGTGCCAGTGATACCTTGTAGTGTTCCCACATAATAACAGGAGAAGAAATAATGAAACAATTCTAAATTTCACAAGAATCATTGGAAGGTCTATGGCACAGGGAGTCTATCTCTGAAAACCAGTGAAGAAAAACTTCCAGTGGGTCACAATAGAAACAAGGACAAGGTATAATTTGATTTCCCTTCTTTCACTGTTGGCTCACATCATGGTAGAGATGTTTGTTATCCCCTGTCCCTCTCCTTTCTGTGTTGCGTTTTCTGTATGTTGGTGCATTACACACACATGACTCAAACATTAGGGTTCCCAAGGAGTACATATATAAATGGCCTTATACACCTGATGACAACTTCAAAAGCATACACTAAAATAATCTCAGAGGAATAAATGGCAAAAGTATTCAGGCCTTGTAAGGCATAATGACTTCTTCAGGACCACCCAACCGGCCAGAAGGAGGAAATGGGTATAATTCTAACTGTCTCTCCAAACCAGGTTAGTTGGCTACACCTGGGAAATCTGGGTCCAGAACCAGGGTGTGTTGGTATAGCCATGTCCACTTGTGTATATGTCAAGGGAAGGTGGGTGGAACCTGCATCTCAGTGGGTCATTAGGACCATCTTGTGTGAGAAAGGGCTTTCGGTATGGAGTCCCCAAGAAGTGACCTCACTTCCTTGGCAGTAGAACACCCAGAACTTGGAACCTCAGTAGCTAGGCACCCACATTCCAGATAAACTCCCATTCTGCTCACTAGTGTTGAGATAGCAAGTCCAGAGCCAAGAGTTCTTGCTGTCTACTCATCTTTGGATGCTTATTACTCAGAAAAGTTCCTAGTAGGGGACTTTCCCAAGATTGGAAGAACTGTATCAATGTTGGGACCAACAACTCTGGCAATATTTCCTAAGAAGACCAGAGGTGAAACAGGAGAGGCCATTAGAAGTGAGTAGAGTCTAACCCTCCACTCAGATTTCCATTTAGATAGCACCAGACCCTCAAAGTTTTGTCTGTGTGTGTTTATATTTGTTTCTCATATTTGCAACTCATTGAATTTGATGTTGATCAAGCTGTGGTACTATCCTTTAAAAGAGCACCACCTTACATCATTCCCTCCACACCTCAGAGAGATATAACTACATATTTGAGTGAGTACAAACTAGTACATCACAAGACCTAGTAACTATATTTCTTAGCAAGTCTTCTGTAAACACCTTAGAGATACTTCTACTCATGTCAGAGAGCCTGCAATACACACCTCAGAGATAATTTTTGACTTACCACAGAGACCTTTGCTATACACTGAAAATATCCCTGTTATTCACTTAAGTGAACACTTACACTCTCATCAATAAGCCTTTCTACAAACCTCACAAAGTCCTCCTACACCCTTCAGAGTGTTCTCCCTACATGTCAGAGAGCCCACCCTACATAAAAATGAGAACTAACTTAACACCTCAGAGAATCTTTACTTCACACCTCAAACTCATTTCACTCTATGTCTAAATAATGACTCCCTACTAATACCAAGAGCTTTTTCTACACACCTCAAATTCCCATTCATATATCCCATAGGTAAACTGCCTCCACATTTTATTGAGCAACACAAATGACTCAGCTTTTTCTATACACCCCAGAGAGTACTCCCTATCAATTCCACTGAGATGTTAATTCAGACCTCAGAATTTCTGTGTTACAAGCAACACACCATACTACACAACTCCGATACAACTTACTACTCTCTAAAATGCCCTCTCTACTTGCCTCTGAGGTTTTGTCTGACACACCTCAGAGAAGACTGAAAACACTGTTGAGTGACCTCCCTAAACAAGGTATGGATTCCCTCTATTATACTCAAAGAATATTCTCATTACATCTCATGTGTTCTACCTAGTCATAGCAGATAGATTTCATTATTCATTTCTGAGGGCCCAAAGTACACAACAGAGAGCACTCCTATGTAAACAAAAGCCCTTCTACACCCTTTATAGATTCCTCCTGCATACTTAATAGAGGTCTCCCTAAACATCTCAAATATTTTGCACTACAAATCTCAGAGAACCTTTCCTTCACACTTCAGTGAATACTTCCTACACACATAGCAGTCACGTCTCCACACATTTCAGAACCCTACCTACACATATCAACTGCCCTTTCTACAGAATTCAGAGGGCCATCCATACATACCTTAGACACATTTCCTACACAAATTATTTATCAATCACTGTATTGGTGGTGTAATCAATCATCAGAGAACCGTTGTTACACACCACACACCATAACTCAACACACCTCAGAATGCCATAATTTCACTATTCAGAGGAGCTCTGTTACACAACTCATACAGCCCTCCTTTCAAACTTCTGTTTGCCCTCATTTATCTCAGAGATCTCTCCTTACTCACCAAGGATGTCCACAAATACACACCTCAGTTAACTCTTAATTTTTACCAATGAGCACCCACCTTATACACCTCATTCAACAGTCCTCCTTACAAATCTCAGAGAGACTTCTTACAAACCTCAGAATGCCATCTCAAAAAACCTTTAAAAACCCTGACAGGTTGATATAAATGAGTCTGCACTGATGAGAAAGGTAGATATTAATGAATATACACAGAAGAATAGATATCAAAAAATATACCTCAATGGGTTGATATCAATGAATCTACATTGACAAATCCATACTGACAAATCAATATTGATGAATCTACCCCTATAAGTTATTATCTACAAATCTTCACCAAAGAGTCAATATCAACAAATCTACCCACACATATCAATATCTAGTCAATATTGATGAATTTACATAATCAATTTATTTCAACAAATCAATATTGATGCATCTACCCAGTTTAGTTGATATCAGAGAATCTACCATGACTCATTGATTGTGAAAAATCAACACCAACCAATCAACAAAATTCTACAGAATTGTGGATATCAATAATCTATCATGGTGAATCAATGTTTACAAATGTACACTGATGAAATAATACCAACACATCAATATCAATAAATCTTCCCAGAGTTGATATCAACAAATAAACCCCAGCATCAATATCAATGAATCCACATCAATGTGTCCATATCAACAAGTAAATTCCATTGAGTCAATATTGGTGAATCTACCTCAATGTGTTGATATCAATAAATCTATGCCAGTGAGTAGATATTAATGACTCTAACCTGATGAGTCATAATCCATGAATCTACACTGATGGTCCAATTTTGACAAATCTACACAGGTGAGTAGTTATTGCAAACCTTCCCCATTAAGTCAGTATTGACATACCTATATTGAAGAGTTGATATCAGCAAATCAATAGTGAACAATATACACCAACAAGTCAATATCAACAAATTTGCACCAATGAGTTGATAAAGATGAAGGTATGCCTATTGGTCATAGGGTCATATCCACAAATCTATGCTGAAGGATTCACATAGCTATTTCTTCACCAAAGTGTCAAAGTTGATGAATCTAAATCTTCAAGTCAATATTGATGAATCTGTTCTGACAGGTAGATATTGATGAATCTGCAGTTTTAAGGTGACATTGATGAATTTAAAGAATCAAGTCAATATCAATGAATCAAGATCAATGGGTCAATATTAAAAATCTACACTGATATTTTGATATTGTCAAACCTACCCAATTGAAACAATTTTGATAAATCTACCCAAAAAGGGTAGATATGGAAGAATCTACACCCATGAATCGATATTGATAAATCTGCACCAAAAGTCAATATCAACAAATCTACCCTCAGGACAATAACAATGAATCTATCCAGAAAAGTTGATATTGATTAATATACCCTGATACCCTGATGGTTCAATATAAACGAAGCTACATCTATGAATAAATACTGACAAATCAATATCTTATGAATCAACATGGATAGTTCAATATCAACAAAACTACACTGATGAGTCAATGTAGATGAATCAAAATCTACAGGTCAATGTCAATGAATCTACCCCAACAAGTTGATATTGATAAATGTAACCCAATGGATTGATATGGATGGATCTACACTGAAGAGTCAATATCAGTGAACCTACTCCAATTGTTTTATATCAGAGAATCTACATCAATGAATCAATAACAATGAATCAACACCTATGATTGACATCAGTGAATATATCCCATCAAGTAGATATTGACTGTTCTAACACAGTGGGTTGGTGTGAAGGAATCTACACAGACAAATCAGTAACAATGAATATGCACCAAAGAGTCAATATTGGCAAATATACTTCAAAGGGTCAATACAGATGAATCTACCTTGATATTGATGATTGTACACCAATGGGTAAATATTGATGATCTACACTGACAAGTTGATATCCACAAATCTACCCATCAAAGTATATCATATCATTGAATGACAAATTGATAATGAACAATCTATCACAATGAGTCAATATTTATGAATCTACATGCTTGTATCAATATTGACAAATCTACCCCAATGTGTTGATCTGAAAAAATCTAACCGAGTGGGTCAATATTGACCAAATTACATTGATGGGTCGATGTTGACAAATGTACTTTGACAGGTCAGTATTGATGAATCTACTCCATAGGTTTAATTTCAATAAACCAACAAAAATGGGTTGATATCTATAAATCTACATTGAAGAATCTATATCAACAAATCTACCCTGATGAGTTGATATCTATGCATCTACACTGATGAATCAATAATGATGAATCTATATTAATCAATCAATATCAACAAATCAATATCAATTAATGTATCCAAAAAGTTGATATCGATGAATCTACACTGAAGTGTTGATATGAACAAATTTAGCCCTACAGTTTGATATTGATAAATATACCCCTATGGGTCCATATCAATAAATCTATGACATCAAGTTAATATTGATGAATCAACACAATGGGTCAAATTGATGAGTGTATCCAAATGAATTGATTTTGACAAATTGAACCATTCAAACCAATTGAATCAATATTGATAAAATTAATCCATCAAGTTGATATCAACAAATCTACCCCATTGGTTGATATAGATGAATCTACTCAAATGACTACATTTCTGTGCAGAGTGGTGACAGGATGGGAGAGCAGTGATTGAGACTGGGGGTCTCTGATGACCTCATGACTGTGGCATGACTGGTGCCTGGAAATTTTCATGTGCAAGGGCACAGGATGTTTAGCTGCTGTGGTAAAACCATGCATGAGGAGGCTCTGTGCAAGAGTCTTTTCAGCTCTAACCTTGATCTCAGTCACAAATCTTCTGGGAATAGAGGAACTCTTATGCTAGGCAATTACAATGTTTCACCAGTTCTATTACTCCTGCTACTACACCAGTGGGTTGATATAGATGAATGTATCCTGATGATTCAATATCAATGATTCTTCCCTGGTGATAGTTATTATCAAATCCACACCAATGGATTGATATTGATGAATACACCCAGAAGAGCTAATATTGAAAAATCTACATTTTCAGGTCAATATCAAGGAATCTAAATTGACAAATCAGTATTGACATATGAACTTTGACAAATCTACCATGACTGGTTAATATTGATAAATCCACCCCTAAGGGTTGATATCAATTAATCTACACCAACAAGTAGATATTAATGAATCCACACTGACAGTTGCTATTGATCAATACCCCTATCAGTTGACATTCATGAATCTACAATGATGAGGAGATATCAACAAAACAACACCAATGAGTAGATATCACCAAATCTACTCCCATTGAGTCAATATTGATTAAGGCACACTGACATGACAATGTCAGTGTGAATCTATCACTATGTTTGATATCAACAAATCTACCCTGACAAGTCAATATTGACAAATCTACCTTGTTGAGTTAATATTGATGAATATACCCAATTGAATCTATATCTACTGATCTACACTGAAGAGTTGACATTAATGAATCCATGCCTTCAAGTCAGTATCAACTAATCTATACTGATGGGTTGATATCAATGAATCTACCATTGATTTGACATATACATATTTACCCTGGGTGATTGGTATTGATGAATTTACACTGATGAGTTAATACCAACAAGTCTGTCTGAGAATTGATGTTAATGATTCAACACCATCAATTTGATATCAACGAATCTAGTCAATATCAATGAATCTATCCCAATGGGTCAATGTTGACGAATCTACACTGATAGTTTGGTATCAGTGAATCTACATAAAGGAATCAATGTTGATGCATCAATATCAATGAGTCATTGTCTATAAATCTATACCAGTCTATATTGACATATAGATATCAACATATCTAAACTGCTGAGTTGATACCAACAAATCTACCCATTCCAGTCAATATCAATCAATCTGCCCTTATGGGTCAATGTTGAGGAATCTATCTCAAAGAGTCAAAATTGACAAATCTACCCTGAAGAGTCAGTATAGATGACTTCACACTGATGAATAAATATTGGCAAATCTAACCTTTGAGTCAAATTTGATGAGTCTACAGTGATGTATCAAAACTGATGAGTCTACACCAATTAATTTATATAGGAGATTCACCAACTTGTAGGTATTTATGAGTTTACACTGATGGGTTGATATTAACAATTGTAGCCCTTATGGTTGTTATCTACAACTCTATGTCAATGAGTAGATGTCACTGAATCTACACCAATGAGTAGATATCTATAAATTTACCCTGTCAAGTCAATATTGATGAATCAAGACTGACAGGTTATTATTGATGAATCTAAGTCATTGAGGTTTTATTGACCAATCTAAATCAGAGTTGATTTCAATGAATCTACACTCATGGGACAACACTGGCAAATCTACACCAATGAGTAGATATTAATGAATCTACCACAATGTGTCAATATAGACAAATCTACACTGATGAGTCAATTTCAATGAATCTACCCAGTTTAGTTGATGTCAATGATTCAAAACACTTGAGTTGATATTGAGGAAACTATTCAGTTTGGTCAATACGAAAAAACCTACACCAATGAATCAATATTGATGAATATATACCAAAAAATTGATATTGAAAAATCTACCCCAATGGGTAGTCAATAATAAATTTACCCCATGGGTCTATATGAATGAATCTACAATGACCAATCAAAATTGATACATCAATATTAACAAATATACCCTGACAAGACAATATTTTTAAAGTACATATATATTTTTTAAAGACTGAATTTTGATTCATTGTACACCAATGGAGTACAACTCTTGTTTCTATGGTCGTACACACTGTAGACTCACACCAATTCTGTAATCTTACATGAACATAGGGTAATAAAGTCTGTCTTCGTCCACTATCTCTCTTTCCTCACCCCTCCCACCCCATTTTCTTCTACACAAATCAAAGTGCCTCCATCTTCACTTACCATGTCCCCCCTTTTATGTTCCATCATCCAATTATCGGATAAGACATTCAGTCCTTGGTTTTGTGGAATTTGCATATTTCATTTAGCATTATAACCTCCAACTCCATCCATTTACCATTAAATGCCATAATTTTATTCTTCTATATGGCTGAGTAGTATTCCATTGTGTATATATAACAGTTTCTTTATCCATTCATCAAGTGAAGAGAATCTACATTGGTTACACAGTCTAACTATCATGAAGTGAGCACCTATAAACATTGATGAGATTGTGTCACTGTAGTATGCTGATTTTAAGTCCTTTGGGTATAAACTGAGGAGTGGGGTAGCTGGGTTAAATTGTGGGTCCATTTCAAGTTTTCTGAGGAATCTCCATACTGCTTTCCACAGTGGCTGCACCAATTTTCAACCCTAACAGCAATGTATAAGTGAACCTTTTCCCCACAGTCACACCAAAATTTATTATTGTTTGTGTTCCTGATAATTACCATTCTAATTAAAGTTAGATAAAATCTTAGAATATATTTTAATTGCATTTCTCTAATTACTAGAGCTGAGATATAATTTTTCATATATTTGTTTATCACATCTATATCTTCTGTGAAATATCTGCCCAGTTCCTTAGCCAATTTACTTGTTAGTTTGTTTGTAATTTTGGTATAAAGTTTTGCAAGTATTTTTTTATAAATTTTTGCTATTAGTGCTCTATGTGAAGTGCATGCAGAAGAGATTTTCTCCTACTCTGTGGTCTCTTTTTTTCACATTATGGATTGTTTTATTTGTTGAGAAAAATATTTTTAGTTTGAATCCATCCCATTTTTTGATTCTTGCTTTTATTTCTTGCACCCTGGGAACCTTTTTTAAAAAGTCTGGTACTAAACCATCATGATGATTTAGGTGAACTCTCTCTGGTCTAATTCCTAAATCCTTGATCTATTTTGAGTTGAGTTTTCTGCAGGTGAAAGATAGAGGTGTAATTACATTTTACTGCATATGGGTTTCCAGTTGTTCTAGCACCATTTGTTGAAGAGGCTCTCTTTTTTTCCATTGCAAGTTTTTGGCACCTTTATCTAGTATGAGGTAACTGTACTTATGTGGGTTTGTCTCTGTGTCTTCTATTCTCTACCTTTGGTCTACCTGTATATTTTGGTGCCTATACCATGTAGTTTTTGTTACTATTGCTCAATAGTAGAGTTTAAGGTCTGGTATTGTGATACCTCATGCATCACTCTTCCTACCCAGAATTGCATTGGCTATCCTTGGTCTTTTATGCTTCCAGATGGACTACACAATGAATTTCTCTATTTCTGTGATGAATGTCATTGAGATTTTAATTGGAATTTTCTTAAATTTACATAGTTCCTTTGGAAGTATGGCCATTAGACAATACAATTCTGCCTACTCAAGAATATGGGAGATCTTTCTAAGGCTTTTTAAAATTTCTTTCTTTAGGGTTCTGTAGTTATCATTGTAGAGATCATTCACCTCCTTGTTAGATTGATTACCAAGTGTTTTTTTTTTTTTTGAGGTTGTGAATGGAGTAGTTTTCCTAATTTTACTTTCAGAATATTCATCACTTATGAATAGAAATGCATTAGATTATGTGTGGTGATTTTATATCCTATTTTGCTGAATTCATTTATCAATTAAAAATTCTAATTCTAGAAGTTCTGTGTTGGAGTTTTATGGATCCTCTAAATATAACATCATGTAGTCAGCAAGTAATCATAGCTTGAGTTCTTCTTTTCCTATTTGTATCCTGTTAATTTCTTTGGTTTCCCTAATTGCTCTGTCTAGTGTTTCAAGGGTGATGTTGAATAGAAGGGGCAAAAAAGGGCATCCATGTATTTTTTCAGGTTTTAAAGGGAATGCTTTTAGTTTTTTTCCATTAAGAATAATGTTGTATGTGGGATTAGCACAGATAACCTTTACAATGTTGAGGAATGTTCCTACTATTCTACTTTTTCTAGTGTTTTGAGCATAAAAGAGTGCTGTATTTTATCAAATGTTTTTTCTGCACCAATTGAAATAATCATATGATTCATAACCTTAAGTCTATTGATGTAATGAATTACATTTATTTTTTCCCAGATGTTGAAACAACCTTTCATCCTTGGGATGAACCAAACTTGATTGTGGTGCTCTATTTTCTTAATAAGTTTCTTATGTGATTTTCAAGAATTTTGTTAAGAATTTTTGTATCTATGCTCACGAGCAATGTTGGTCTAAAATTTTCTTTCCTTGATGCGTGTTTTTTTCTGGTTTTGGTGTCAGGGTGATACTGGCTTCACAGAGTAAATTTGGAAGAATTTCCTCCATGTTTTATGGAATAGTTTGAGGAGTATTGGTATAAGTTCTTATACGAAGGTCTTGTAGAACTCAGCTGAGAATCTGACTCCAGGCTTTTCTTCATTTGTAAACTTTTTGATGGCTTCTTCTATTTCATTGCTTGAAATTGATCTGTTTAAATTGTGTATGTCCTCTTGATTCAATATGGGATAATAATATGTCTTGAAAATTTTTTCAATGTCTTTGAAATTTTCTACTTTGTTGGAGTATAGATTTTAAAAGTAGCTTCTAATTATGTTATATATTTCAATGGTGTTTGCGTGATATTTCATTTTTCATCACGAAGCTTGTAATTTAAATTATCTAACTCCTTATCTTCATTACTGTGGCTGTTTATCTATTTGTTTACTTTCTCAAAGAACCAACTTTTAGTTTTGTCAATTTTTTTGAATTGTTTCTTTAGTTTCAATTACTTTGATTTCAGATCTGATTTTAATTATTTCCTGTCTTTTACTAGTTTTGGTGTTGGTCTTCTCTCCTTTTTCTAGGGCTTTGAGATGTAGTGTTAGGTCATTTAGTTGTTGCAGTTAGTTGTTGACTTTTTATTCTTTCCTTTAATGCACTATATGCAATAAATTTTCCTCTTAGTACTGCTTTCACAGTGTCCCAGGGGTTTTGATATGTTGTATTGTCGTTCTCATTTACTTCTGATACATTTTTAATTCCTCCTTTATATTTTCTGTTATCCATGCTACATTAAGTAGCATATTATTTAGTCTCCAGGTGTTGGGGTATTTTCTGTTTTTTATTTTGTCATTGATTTGTAATTTCATTCCATTATGATCTGATGGAACACAAGGTAGTTTGTCTATTTTTCAGATTTACTAAGGACTGCTTTGTGGCATAATATATGTTCTATTTTAGCAAAGAATCCATGTGCTGCTGAGAATAATGTGTATTTGCTCCTTGATGGATGAAATATTCTATATATGTGTTTTAGGTTAAGTTATTGATTGTGTTATTAAGTTGTATGGGTTCTTTGTTCAGTTTTGTTTGTAATATCTATCCAGTGGTGAAAGTAGTGTGTTGAAGTCACCCACAATTATTGTGTTGTGGTCTATTTGGATCCTGGAATTGAGAACAATTTCTTTGATGTACATAGATGTGCTGTTATTTGGAACGTAAATATTTATAATTGTTATGTCTTCCTGAATGATAGTTCCCTTCAGCAGTAAGAAATGTTCTTCTTCATCCCTTCTAACTTTGTCTTGAAGTCCATTATACCTGAGTAACCCCCACTTTTTCCTGAGTCGATGTGCATGGTATGTTTTTTCCCCATCCTTTCACCTTTAGTATGTAGATGTTTTTATTCTATGAGATGAGTCTATTGAAGGCAGCATATTGTTGGGTCTTTCTTTTTATTCCAATCTGCCAGTATACACCATTTGATTGATGATCTTAGGCCATTAACCTTCAGGGTTATGATTGAGATATGATTTGTATTTCTGGTAATTTTGGGTTATTCTTGATTTTTAATGTGGCTTGGTTTTTCTTTTTTATTTTGGTTTTACACTTAAGGTACTTCCTTTCTTTGCTGACTTAAATTGTTTTTTTCATTTCCTACTCATTGAATATTTTACTGAAAATTTTCTGTAGCACAGGTTTCTATTTGCAATTTATTTTAACCTTTGGTTTTCATGGAAGAATTTTATTTTATTCTCAAATCTGAAAGTTAGTTTTGCTGGGTATAAGATTCTTTGTTGCCAACCATGTTCTTTAAGAGCTTGAAAAAAACTGATCTGGGTCCTTCTAGCACTTAGTTTCTGGGGTGAGAAACCTGATGATAGCTGTGTTGGTTTGCCCCTATATGGAGTCTGATGCTTTTCTCTTGCAACCTTTAAAATTCTATCTTTATTTGAAAGTTAAGCATCTTTATTACCGTATGCTTTGGGGTGAATCTGTTGCAATTTTGTACATTTGGTATTCTGTAAGCCTTTTGTATTTGATTTTCCATTCCATTCTTTAGGTTTGGGTAATATTTGGATATTATTTCATTGAAAATTTTATTCATTCCTTTGGTATATCTCTGTGACTTCCTCAATTCCTATAATTTTTAAATTTGGTGTTTTTATGCTATTCCATATTTCTTGGATATTCCAGTCATAATTTACCATTTTTTCTCTTTGTTCAATTTTATTTTCAAGATTAAATATATTTTCCTCAATTTGTAAGGTACTGTCTTCCAAGTGATCACGTCTTTTGGTGATGCTATCAATTGAGTTTATTTGGTTTATTATTTTCCTCATTTCAAAGATTTCTCTTTGTTTTTTTTTTTTCAGAATTTCTGTTAAAGTCAATTGGGGTCCAGCTGTAAGGGTTAAGGGGAGAGCTAATAAAGAGGCAAGCACTAAGGATGGCAAAGAGCAAGAAGTGGCTCTCATGGAAAACCCAGTCCATTTTTTTTCTCAAATCTGGGGTCATATCAAGTGACCTAGGTTACATAGTAAAGTTAGTTTTGCCCACGTGCAGATGACATAACTTTCTTGCTTCTTAAAGTTCACTAATACCAAAGGTTATTATAGTAAGTTAATGTCTCCAGGTCTCAAGGACAGATTTTTTTCAGATCATTTCTTAGACATTGAAACAGAGTGCCTTTTCCTGAGGAGATTGTTCAACTCGAAGGACTTTTGTTCCTCTCTATATTGACTGAGCTAAAATCCCTATAACTCCAATTTTTGTTTTTTATGACCTTTGAATAGACATGACTTGTCTTTTCTTTAAGGAAGGTGGAGGGAGTAAGCAAAGCAAACATTGGCAAATACAAGCACAGCAAAATAAAGCATGTATCAATAAACATTCTCCAATAAAATGCTTTTCGATCCATGTAAAATTTGTCAGTCATGTGGTTAACCAACAAAATAAATCCCAATCTTCATATCATCTGTTTACTTATTCTTTACAATGTCTTTAAACTGATCTAATTCCTTTTGAATGTAATTATTATCAGTTAAATTGAAACAACATATATTATTAAAATCTTGGCATTTTATATGATGTAAAAACAGCAAATAATCAATATCACCCATTTTCTAGAATGTTTGATGTTATGAATTTCAGGAGAATAAAAAATTTATGCTAAGTATAGAGGTACCACCAGCAGGGATACAATAACAGATAAATAACACAATAATTGCCAGCATAGTTATAGAATTTTGGGTACATTTGGAAAACAGAGCTGTAACCAAGTTTTTTGAAGCACATTCTAAACCCATCTGCACTTGCATTTGTTGATCAGATGTTGCTAAATTTTGTATTTGTCCATGTCACTAGATGATTAGAAGACATAATGTCTCTTGGGCCTCTTGTTCATATCAGAGGTTTCTCCTTTGGATTGGGATCCTCCTCATCCTGTGTCAAATGCAATTTGGGAATCAGAATGTGAAGTCCTTGATGCCAACTCATGAACATTGTCAAGTCTCACACATCTGGCAGGAATCCAGACAGGACCTGTAGGAGTAAGAACAAAAACATATCCCCTCCCCCAAGTAATCAAAGGTGCAGTGCCCCACCATATCAGGTCTGGTGGAACTCACTATTGTACTTAAATCTTTGATAGTGGTTCCTGAGGTGCAAGTGCCTGTCCAAGGCAGAGGACCAGAGATGTGTATTATCTTCAAAATGTGCATTAAGAGCACTTATTGAGAAGAAGGAAATATTGAGAGCAGTATTAACATGAGAAAGTCTAGATCCCCCTTTTTTTCAACCAAATGTGTCATCTTTATTCAATTTGAAAGTTACACAAGAAATGTATACAAAAGCACACAATTTTTCTCTTTTACATTCATAGAATAACAATATTTTAGTATTTTGTAACTTGATTTTTCTTTTGAACAATATATCATTTTTTGTAGTAACTATTCTTACACTATATAATGTTAATCATTCCACAGTAAACTGCTATGTAATGATATTATAATAATATTTGGTCAGTCACTTATTGGTCTATTTGGGTTTCCAATTTGTTATTATATAAATATGCTGCACTAAATATTGTGGTAGCTGTCTCATGTGCAATTATAATTTTTTCTTTTATTAACAGCTACTGTAAACAGTAAGATAACTTAATTAGATTACCAAGTACAAAATCAACATATAAAAATCAGTAGTTTACATGCATTCAAACAATATTTAGGAAGATTTAATGCAAGAAAAGTTTTTATAACAGTAATAAAATATATTAATACATTGGTCAATAAAAACATGAGACCAATTAAAAATTAAAATTAAAATACCACAGAAGCCCACAAAGTAGACTTTCTACAAATAGAAGAGCAATATTATTTTGTAAATTAAATTGTAAATTTAACAAAACCTCAATGAAAGTTTCACAGTTTTAAGCTTTATAACCTGATGCTAAATTTAGTGAAAAAAAATATAGAAATGGTACCAGCACTAAAACACATTAAGACATTTTTTTAAAAGCCTAAATAATTTAAAAGTATCAAATTGGTCTATTAGCAGAACAGAATGCCCTGAATGAGTACACTCAGATACACATAGAAATTGAATATATAAAGAGGATATCATCTCAAATCACTAGGCAAAAGAAGTATTCAATAAATGTTATAGGGATAAAGATATATCCCTGCCTCACTTTATATACCATGATAAATTCCAGATATACAAAAAATATTTTTAAATAACAGAACCATTACATAATGAGAATAAAACTGAATTTTTTTTTCTATACATATCTGTAGTTAGCAAGAACTGTCTAACATTTCATGCATCAAAATCCCCAAGTGATAAATGATTTCACTGTTACATTCTGTTACATTAAAATCATTTTTTTATGGAAAGAAGCACCATAAAAAAAAACTTTTAAAAAGAAAACTAAGGGAGATATTTACAGCTCATATCAGTAAGTTCTATCTTTCCTAACCTATCCTATAGATTGACAAAATCATAACCATTATGAGACAGAAAAAGTTGATTGATGAGTTTAGGTCTTTAACAATCAGGGTTATTACTGAGATATGCTTTGCATTCCCAGTCATTGTGGCTTATTTTTGGTTTTTAACTTGACTTGGTTTCTCCTTTGAGTGGTTTTTTCTAAGTTAGTTCCTCCCTTTGCTGACCTACATTGTTGTTTTTCACTTTCTCCTCATGGAATATCTCACTGAGAACGTTTTGTAGTGCAGGCTTTCTATTCGTAAATACTTTTAACTTTTGTTTATCATGGAAGGATTTGATTTTGCCTTCAAATCTGAAAGTTAGTTTTGTTGGGTGTAAATTTCTTGGTTGGTAACCATGCTATTTAAGAACTTGAAATCTGTTGTTCCCAGCCTTCTAGCTTTTAGTGTCTGGGCTGAGAAATCTGCTGATATATGTTGGTTTTTCCCTACATGTAATTTGATGCTTTTCTCTCAAAGTCTTTAAAATTCTGTTTTTATTTTGGATGTTAGGCATTTTCATTATAATGTTCCTTAGTTTGGAACTGTTGTAATTTTGTAAAACTCTTGTAGTTTATTTTCCGTTTTATTCTTCAGGTTTGAAAATTTTTCAAATATTATTTCATTCAATAGGTTCTTTATTCCTTTGGTTTGTATCTCTGTGCTTTCCTCAGTTCTGATAATTCTTAAATTTGGTCTTTTAAAGATATTCCATAATCTTGGATGTTCCATTCATAATATCTTACCACGTTTTCTGTTTCATCAACATTATTTTCAATATTAACTTTTTGTCTGAGTTTCTGTCTTACAAGTGATCTAGTCTGCTGGTGATGCTTTCCATTGAGGTTTTTATTTGGTTTGTTGTTTTCTTCATTTCAAGAATTTTTGTGGGCTGGGGCGATAGCTCAGCTGGTAGAGTGCTTGCCTTACAAGCACAAGACCCTGAGTTCGATCCCCAGTACCAAAAAAAAAAAAAAAAGAATTTTTGTTTGGTTTGTTTTGAGAATTTCTATCTCTTTGTTGAAATGATCTTTTACCTCCTGCAATTGCTCTTTCAACTGTTTATTGGAGTGATCATTCATTACCCACATTTGTTCTCTTATCTTATCTTTCGCTTCACAAATCATTTTAAATAAGTATGTTCTGAACTCCTTTTCTGACATTTCTTCTACTATAGTATCATTGGATTCTATTAATATAGAATCTTGGTTTATTTGGAATACTTTCTTTCCTTGTTTTTTACATGTTGGTCATGTGTTTTCCTCTCTAGCAGTGAAGATCTGGGGTATAGCAGTTTTCCACCTATA